>NW_004949134.1:2572614-2589642 GCF_000317375.1 Microtus ochrogaster | reverse complement strand
ATGCATAAAATGCTGGTTATCATAACTCAAGAATATGAAGGAGAAATAGGGGCCCGGGAATAGTATAGTGACCCAGACATGGAAACTGAGTGATCCATTTGGGTATGATTAGTGGCTGGGTGACTCAACTCTAAGTTCCACAGTATAGTACTAAGCCTGAGGGAATGCAATGCCCTTTTTCTCAAATGGATCTCAAAGATAGCCTAAGTCCAAACACTATTTGTTCAGATGCTATAAGAAGCCTTATGAACTGATCAAAATGGATGAGTCCTATTCCTTTCAAGGTGATGTGGGAGTGATTTCTTATTAATAAAGAAACTGCCTAGGCCCATTTCATAGGCCAACCCTTAGGTAGGCGGAGAAAACAGAACAGGATGAAATAAAAATTAAAAAAAAAAATTAAAACAATCCATTGCTATTTTTGTATAAGAGATTTAAGATTAAATGATTAATCATTTTTCGTGGAAAACTCTCCATCTAACAGTGCCTTTTAAAAATGATACTTGGGTAATAAATTATGTATTTTCTTGGAAGTGTGAAAGTACTCAGTGGCATAATAATTAAAATTATGAAACAGACAAAAAATCTAGGCAAGTTAGCAGACACCTGTATTGCCAGTACATGGGAGGTTGGATCAGGCAAATCACATGTTTGAGATTTGACTGGGTTACATAGTGTGTAACATGCTAGCCTGAGCTGTATACGGAGCCTCTGCATCCCTCCAAAAGTGAAAAGAGTTAAAATTTTGTTATTTTCCTTATGTACCCCTGCCTTTTGGAATTTTTTATTCACTTCTCCTCTGCTTTTCTTTAAATTAAATGATGCATATTTGGATATGCATAGATTATTGAAGATAGGAAAATGCATTATAGTAAATTAGGCTTCTGACTCACTCGATTATTAATTATTCAGTTATTTACTGAGCATCTGTTTACTTGAAGCCTTGTGCTAGTGCAAGCAATATCATAATGAATAATATCTTTATTCCTATTGAATTTCAAAGCCTAAGATAAAATCTGAAGGATATGTTAAAAGATACCCTAAAATTTAAAGAACAAATGAAAAGAAAGATGGAGCATAAGGGGAGACAGGAATTGTGAGGAAAGTTCTTAGTATAATCATAAAGCAAGTGGGTTTCAGACATTTTAGCCTTGGGAAACTGTTAGTTCTTTAGTGTAACTCAATTTTAAATTCAAGTGGGTTGTGGTTCAAACAAGGCTCTGAGAATATTGACCAGTGGTTATCTTCCCCGAAGATCTGACCAGACCTAAAAGATTAAGCTTTTAATGAAAAAGCCAGAAAGAAATCTGTAGGTAGAAATGGACAGTGTCTTGTGATTCTTCACTCTGAATATAGAGCATCCCATAAAAGATGCTGCCTCATTCAGCCTGGCACGTTTAGGAATTTTATAGAGATTGGAAGTGGTTTCCTAAAAATTCTATAAATTTCCTCCTGACATTTCAGAGAAGTGAATTCTTGGTTTCAGATCAGGTAATATCAGGTTGCAAGCAAGAGATGGAGTCAATGCAACCTCTTCGAGGCTGCAAAAGACAATTGTCCCCTCAAAGACTTCTGCTGCTGCTGTTAGTGCTGTACAACACTGAACAGGGGTTAGTCCTAATCTCCCTTTAAAATCTTAAAGAAAGGGATGTTATTGGCATAGGTATTGGCCTTGCTGTAGAAAACAGAGTCCAAATTGTTAACAGAAGTGTTAGCAACTGAACAAGAGAGGCACTCTCAGAGGTAAATTCTTAGGCTGACGCTTCATTATATTATCCTTTGGTTTACTTTGATTATATAACTCAGAATCACCTGTATTTAAGATACCACTCATTTGGGAAATATTTAAATACCATTCTTTTGTGAAAAGAAGGTCATTGTAGAGTCCTGTCCCCTAGCTACCAATCACAGAATGCCCAGATTGGAGTAAAAAAAAATATGATTTGCACCAAACTTTAGCTTTTGAGAGAAGCTTTTATTATGTGGCTCTGCTGTATCCACAGTATCCATTAGCCAGGCGGAGGATTGAACTTTGCCTCTAAAGTAAGGATATAATGAGATTCCTGATAGTTATTCTCTGTCTTCTACATGTACACAACTCTCTCTCTGTCTCTCTGTCTCTCTGTCTCTCTGTCTCTCTGTCTCTCTCTCTCTCTCTCTCTCTCTCTCACACACACACACACACACACACACACAGACACACACACACACACATTTAAAGAAAAAAATTAAACACTGATACAGGGGGCAAACTCTCCCAGAATTTAAGTGTGCCAAGATTTTTTCTCATATTGAATTATCTCCCTTCTAATGTGCCTAACTATCCTATTCTTTCTCCTCTAGAGTTACCTGTTTGTTTACACGATCCAACTGTCTGAAAGCTTCATGCATAAGTTCAGAAGATTAACCCCTATGCCTGTAAGAAACATTCTGGGGCCCACGAGTGGCCCTGATATATGATGAATGCAGAGCTTTTCCATAAAGAGGAAAATAATGTATATTCATCTTCCTTATTGCCCTTTCCATGTGTTTATATGACCTAATTGGCTGCAGGGATACCTAGCCAACCAAGAGGGCCTTGGGGGTTCAAAAACACTACTATTGCTACTAACAGAAGCGCTAAAAATCACATGGATGAATGTTCAATATTCTTGCATGCCCATAAGATGGTGGTAGTATTGGTGCACTGTCTGATATACAATTACTAATGAAGTATCCCATAAGAGAAGCAGAAATATTAGAACACACAATCCAAATGCCTAAGAGCCACTTTCCTGTGATCCTGAGAAAAATCTTTTGACAACCTAGAGCTAATCTTTGACCTTGATTGAAGAAAATTGACTCCTGCAAGCATCAAAAGTGGACCTAATCTGCCATTTACAGCTGAATAATCGTGGGAGTGTGCCTAACCCTGGACTCCTGATGAGTATCCTGGTCATGATCTTTATGAAGGGGAGTGGTGTCACAGAAGAGAAGGAATTCTTACAAAAAAATGAACATAATGGATTTAAACAGAGCAAGAATACACTTCATTTTGGCAGGCAGCCCACAAAGTTCTTAACTCAAGACCTGGTGCATTAAAAGTAGATAAAATGCTGACAGCTGTCAACATAAGCCTCCACATTATGCATTTATATGTGTTTTCCAAGCCTGTGTTAAAACCAGTAAGATGAAATACCTTGAAATTTTATCTGTGATGTATATTATGATTTCCAGTGCCTTCCCACCATAATATGAAGAGGTGCAAAAAGATGAGGAAGAGAAAACCCAAACCACAGCTGCAAACAGGCTATACTGAGTGTATATTCCAACAGCTTTATCTTGCTCCTCGCTTTCAGTAGTGTCTGAATCATTTATCGTTTGAGAAGTCTATATTCTAAGTACTGGAAGGTCAAGAAAGACCTGGGACAACATTACACAGAGTTTGTAATGTTATGTTTCTATTTTGGATTTTTTTTGTTCTTCATTGTGTTTAGGAAGTGCTCCTTTTATCAGGTTAAAGTACCTTTCAATCATAAGTTTATTAATGGCATTGTGCAGTTTTCTCCCTGTGAATGTCATTTAAATGTATTTTATTTTTCTGTAAAACAAATTAGAAATTGTTTTATTACATTTAATGATTTAGAACAAGATAACATGACAGGAAATTTGATAGTTTTTTTTAATGTGGGGGGTTGCAGCACTGTAATAATTATCAAGAAGTGAAAGCAAATATATTAACTATTTATTTCATTCTATTATATATGGTTATACTTACACCATTCAAGAATTAAGGAGAGACTGACTCATAAAACTTGAGGCTTCTTTCTCAAGTCCTCGTTTGTTTCTTAAGCAAAACTGGCTGTTACTCTTTGGAAGGCTTCTATTGGTACCTGAAATGCAAAGATGTACAAGAGTCACTGCTGTTTATATGAATTTAAAATCTTAGTACTTTAAAGTCTTAGTGCAGCCATTATAAAGAAAAGTTCATGAGAGACATAGTTCAGCTTGCTATTAACAAGTCATCATAGACTTTTCTTTTTTTATCGTATAAAAAATTTAATTAAAATATATAAAAACAAATAAATATTGCCAAGAAATTTTTTTCGCAGAAACATGTTAGTAACCTCAAAATATAGAACATACGTCACATGCCCCCCTCATGACCACATTCTCAAACATATGTATCTTTATTTTATTTATTTATTTATTAAAGATTTCCGTCTCTTCCCCGCCACCGCCTCCCATTTCCCTTCCCCTCACCCAATCAAGTCCTCCTCCCTCGTCAGCCCTAAGAGCAATCAGGGTTCCCTGCCCTGTGGGAAGTCCAAGGAACCCCCACCTCCATCCAGGTCTAGTCAGTTGAGCATCCAAACTCCCTAGGCTCTTACAAATCCAGTACGTGCAGTAGGATCAGAAACCCATTGCCATTGTTCTTGAGTTCTCAGTAGTCCTCATTGTCCGCTATGTTCAGAGAGTCCGGTTTTATCCCATGCTTCTTTCAGACCAAGGCCAGCTGGCCTTCCCAATAGAACATCCCCATTGTCTCAGTATGTGGGTGCACCCCTTGCGGTCCTGAGTTCCTTGCTAGTGCTCTCTCTCCTTCTGCTCCTGATTTGGACCATGAGAATTATGTCCGGTGCTCTAATGTGGGTCTCTGTCTCTGTCTCCTTTCATCGCCTGATGAAGGTTAATATACAGGAGGATGCCTATATGTTTTTCTTTGGGTTCTCCTTATTTAGCTTCTCTAGGATCACTAATTATAGGCTCAATGTCCTTTGTTTATGGCTAGAAACCAAATATGAGTGAGTACATCCCATGCTCCTCTTTTTGGGTCTGGCTTACCTCACTCAGGATAGTGTTTTCTATTTCCATCCATTTGCATGCAAAATTCAAGAAGCCCTTGTTTTTTACTGCTGAGTAGTATTCTAATATGTATATATTCCATACTTTCTTCATAAGCAACAACTATTTCTCTTAGTTTTGGAAGTTGCCTGTATTCATGGTGAGGCTTCTCTTCCAGCTATGCAGTCTCCTCATTGTATCATCCCATGGTCAAGAAGATCTGTGGTCTCATCAACCCTTTTCCAGAGTTTATGTCTTACACTTCTGAAGGTTACAAAATCTGAAATCAAAATAAGTATAGACAGATTCAGTGTCTAATGAGGGCCCACTTCCTACATTATAATTCAGTGTCTTATGAGAAACCACAATTTAACATACTGTGTATATTACCTTAAAATGTAGACCAAGCTTTTGTTTACTAGAAAAAAAGTCTGCATTTCAACCTATTTTTATAATGTATTTGTTTTTCTGTCTCTTTCCCTTGTCCCTTAATAAAAAGAATGCAGGAACTTGTATATGTGTTTCTGTCTATTTAAGTCTGGATTCAACTCACACATTACTCCATAGCATTCTAAACTATGTATGTGCCATAAATTAATAAATTAATTTATGCAAACAGAAGTTGTTTTTTATTTGTTCTTATGACTAGTCAAATTGAGATGATATTTATTGAACATGATTTTGATAAGAAACCAAACTTTTATATTTGAGTTAAATAAAGCCAATGTAATGATTGCAAATTGTTATGAATATTATTGAAATGTATTCAGTGATGCTGTATCTTCTTATTTTCAGCATACTGAATATTGAATACAGGAATTCATGCCTCATGAGCTCTACCACTGAACTGTATCTGAATTCCTATTATATTTTAAATTTAGTTTGAGAGAGGTTTACTTTGAGATCAGTTTTCTGTAAATTGTCAGGGCTGGCATTGAACTAAATCTTTAATGAATACCTTCAACTATCAGTCCTCCTCCTTTAGCCAGATTGCATGATTACACTAACAAGCCTAGTCTAGTGCTATATCAATTTATATTCTTACATATTAATATATATATGAACATCGTCAGCTGACAGGAATTTAATCAGTGTTCAATTTGTTCAGTCATTTGGATGAAAGTGTATTCTGACTATTATTTCATTATTTCCTTGCTAATTATGACAATCAAATTTATTTGAATATTGGCACTGGAAGATTGGCTCAGTCAGTTAAGATTACTTGCCTTTCTTCTAGATGACCAAGGTTCAGTTCCAAGCACCCACATGGTAGCTCACAACCATTTATAACTTTATTCCCAGGGTTTCTGACACCCTTTTCTGACTTTCATGGGCACATGGCATACATTTGGTAAATATATATGTACATGCAGCTAAAACATTTCAGTAGGTAAAGTAGATACAAAATAAATCTTAAAAAATTAAATTTATTTTAATATAACTTGAACCTTTTAATTTCAAAAGTAATCATGAATGTATTGTGGCTTCATCAATAAAAAAAGTAGCATTTGTACAGCAATGTTTAAAGTATGAGAATATTTTAGTGACATGCTTTGAAATTGTAATATGTGAGCAAGATTTCACTCTTTCCATTGAGAAACAAGGAGTTTGCAATACTGACTCAGTTCTAGAAAATAACCTGGAGAAGAAATCTTCAGTTAGTGAAAAACATTACTGGAATTAGAGTAGCTTTCGGAGCCCATGAGAGAGACCAAAGTCTAAAATCATTCTGAAGAGACCAAGGCAGATAACAATACCATTTTGAACACAAGGTTAAATAAATAGAAAAAAAAACTATAGAAGATGTGAGATCTTTCAGGATCCTAGCCAATTTTAGATGAGTAACATAAGCTAGGTGTGGTGACTCACTCCTCTAATCTCAGCATTTGGGAGGCAGAGGCAAGATAATCACAAAGAATTTGAGTCAGTAGGGCTAAGTGGTGAAACCCACAACCAGCTCAAAACAACAATAGTCAAATAAGTTAAGGCACATCTGCATCAAACTTTGTAGTCTGAATTTAGTGGGGTGATGTGAATGGTCAGATAATCACATGTAAAGACCATAGGCATGTCTAATATACCAAAAGTTTATCTTAAACTCTCTCTTAGTTACCATCCAACACAGTATAACTTGTTCCTCTTTGCCAGTGTGTGATGTTATTTTTTCAATGAAATTTCGGAGATTTCTACCTCTTCGGAGCTCTAGTGAATTGTATATACTTACCAGTAATTGTGAACATTCTTGATGTTTGCTGGAGGAAAATATTTCTCCTTTATAGTACTTTTAGAACATGGAAGCTAGTGTTTTTGTGTGTGGAGTATGGTGGTTGACGAAAATTAAAATGTATCTAATGTAAAAAGGACTAGTCTATGGATTTAAGCAGTTGAAGTTGGAGGGGGATGTAGAGGACTACGTACCTCAGCTACTGCAAATAAGATATACTATTGACTCTTTTTTAAATCTAAGTCTAAATGAACATCATAGACATTATACCTTGGTTCTTTGAAGCACAGTGCAAAATTACCATTATTCCTGTGGCTCTGTTTTAAATTCTATGTAAATAATAAATAATATTGGTGTGAGGAATTTCCCCCAAACATCCTTTCTTGAAAAGGAAAATGATAGGGCCATTTGCTATTCAAGTGATTGGGATGGTTAGTAAGTGGTACACTGAGTCTCAAACTAAATGTGACTGAAAGAATGCAGACTTGGTTAAATTAAGCAATTTGAATCTGCATCAAATATTCCCAACATCTTCAGAAGATCTGTAAAGTTTAATTACTTTTTACTCAGAGGATTGGGCATTGGACCAGTGTTAGCTACAGGTCAGTGAAGAGTTGACCTTGGCAAAACTTAACATGAAAAGCTCCATGACGACACATGCCTATAACCCCAGTACTTGGGAGGCCAGGGAGCGTTACTATAATTTCAAGACCAGCCTGGGATAAAATGAAGATTCCAGGCAAGACCAAGATAAGTGCAAGCACAAGTACAGAACCTGAGGATAAAAAGTGAACAAGCCACACATACTAAAACAGAATGACTTGCCCAAAGCCCCAGCCTGGTATTTGCTCTGGGAACACCAGGCATGGCTGTTAGACACAAGCACCCTTATTGTTGGTTGGTTTTACTTTTTATTCTTTTACTCTTTGTTATTTGCTTTTTTGAGGGAACCGCCACCCAGTTTCCAAATAAATCACACACAGCGGCTTTTTCTTTCTTATATATTTCCAGCCTCATTTTGGCTTATTTTTAGCCAGATTTTCTTAAATTAAGCCATCTACCTTTTGTATCTAGGCTTTTTACCTTTCTCTTACTTCTGTAATCTTACCTTCAGTCTTGCTCTGGGGCTGGCTGTGTGGCTGTGTGTCTGGACTCTAGTATCCCGCTTCTTCTCTTGTTCTTAGATCCCCTCTTTCCAGATTTTTCCTCCGTTTTATTCGCTTTGCCTGCTGGCCCCATCTATCCTTTCTCCTGTGTCGCTAATGATCATTCATCTCTTTATTAGACCAATCGAGTGTTTTGGACAGGCAAAGTGACACAGCTTCACAAAGTTAAACGCAATGTAAAAAAATGCAACCCATCCTCCCATCATTAAACAAATGTTCCACAGCATAAACAAATGTAACACTCCTTAAAATAATATTCCACAACACATCCCTTTTTTTTGGCGACTGGGATGGAAATTGTCACTATTGTGTTAGATAAGTTGTAGCTTTGCCTTAAAGGAGTAGTCTCAATTTAGCATAAAGAAGAGATCTACCAGCTCTCAAGTTTAGAAAAAGATTTTACAATAATTCCTTCTCCAAAACAGAATGGTCATAACAGAACCTTCACCCCAGTTTTTGCCCTGGGAGCTCTTAATCAAGGTTCAAAGCAGGTCCCAGAAAGCCACTTTCTGGTCCTTCTGACTCGGGGTCATCAAAAGTTTTACTCTGTGAAGAAGTTTTAGGTCATCAGATAGAAGTACCTCTCTATGACTGCAGTGTGAAGACAAGACTGAGGGGGAAGTTTATCAGGTCAGTCCGCCACACATTAAAGGGTATTGCCTAGATTCCCTCTTTTTACCTCGGCTCTGGTAGATTTGGATTAGAATCATTACATACAGTAATTTCTGTGTCCTCATGCTCCTTTCCACTAATAATAGTTGTTCAGACTTGGCAAGGAAAGCACCCTGAGTGATACAGGAAGTAGTTTTCCACATCAGAACCGCATTCCCACAGAAACCTGTCCTTCTCTTTGGCCCTTAAAGGTTCTTTTTACAAAAGGTTTTATTGAAGTCCTTTTATTTAGCCAATCACAATGACACAGACCTATGGTCTCAGATACATTTTGATTTATTGTTTTAAGGTCCTGACTGCAGATTTCTACCCCTTCTCCCAGGTTCCCCACTCCCACCCACTCCTCAAGCGTTTCTCTACAGAAAAGGCCAGGCATCCCATGGATATCAACAAAACGTGGCATATCAATTTGCTTTGAGACTAGGCACCCTCTCCTATTAAGGCTGAACAAGGCAACCCAATAGGAGGAAAAGGATTCTGAAAGCAGGCAGCAGAGTCAGAGATGGCCCATGTTTCCACTGTTTCATAGTTCCACAAGAGGACTAGGCTACACAGCTGTAACATATATGTACAGGGCCTAGGTCAATTCTGTGCAGGGTCTCCGGTTGTTAGTTCTATCTCTGTGAGCTCCTATGAGCCAGGTTGGTTGATTTGTGTGAGTTTTCTTGTGATGTCCTTGAGCCCTTTGGCTCCCATAATCCTCCCTCCCTCTCTTCTGCAGTATTCTCCAAGCTCCACTTAATGCTTGACTATGAGTTTCTGCATCTGTTTTCATTAGTTACTGGATGAAACCTCTCCAATGCTAGTCAGCTAGATCAGCTAGATAGAGACCAATCTGCGAATATAGTAGAATGCCATTAGAAACCATTTCATTTACTTTTTCTCCACTTAGCTCTAGCCTAGGTCTCTGACCTACCCAGGCTCTGTATCCTGGCCAGTGTCATGGGGGGGGGGGAGCTTTCTATCATGGTATGAATCTCAGATACATCTTAGATGAACGTAGAAGGAGCTGGTAAACCCAGGCAATAAAGACGAGTTTGATAAACAGAAAGGCGGTATATTAAGAATTAATCCTTTATTTGAAAATGAACTTAATTAAAATAGTTATTGAATTACAGAAAAGCTCCAAAAATAGTAAAAGAGGTTATTTTTTTTCTTTTGCATTTAAAGGTTTAGTATTTCCATTAGTTAATTGGTGGGGGGGCCACTCACACTGAGGTATGGGTGTAGAGGTCAGAGAAAAAATTTTAATAGTTAGTTCTCTCCTTTAACTTTGTAGATCCACCCAGGAGGTGAAATTAAGCTCCTTAGGCTTGACAGCAAGCGCATTTATCTGCTAAGTCATCTCACGGCCAAGCACTCTTTTTTTTTTCTTTTTTTTTTTGTATTTACTTGCCACTATTGCCAATATCTTAAACTAATGTACAGGTCATAAACTGATATGTATTATAATACTATAATGAATTGAAATACTCACCTCATTCAGTTATGTTTATCTTCGCATGCACCTTCCTTTCATTTTCTTATTTGTTCATTCTTTTGTTTCTGTTTTGATGGAGTAGCAGGGCTTGTGGAAGGTTCTTCTATACTCCGGCTGACCAGAGCTCAAGATTCTCTGGTGTCAGCCTGAAGAAAGCTGGAACAACAGGAACATTCATCACATTGGGCTTATAAGTCCTTTCTCTGACTCACCATTCTGTTACACATTCACTAGCAATTATTTTTATTTTTTCTATTTGGTGTAGGCTGTTAAATAGTTGTAATAATTTGGATTTTTCTAATGTCAAAGTGTGTTGCACCTCTATTCATATGTGAATTTCCCATTATATGTCTTCTGCTGTGAGATATTAACTTGTGCAATTTTGCACATTTTTTTTAACTTCATATATATTTGTTATGTTTGTATTCAGTCTGCCCATTTTTTAAAACAGACTTGTAGATTTGTTTTGTAGAGCAACTGTCACAAACCGGGACACTTACAAAAAAGAAATTTGTTTTCTCACAGATATAGAGGTCAGAAGTCTGAAATCAAGGTATTGCACGCATCAGATAATTTTTGAGGCTTTAAAGTAGCAGCCTTTTGCCTCTCTGCTGACTGCAACTCAGCAATTAATGGCATTTGATTTATAAGCCATAACTCTAGTCAATCTCCATCTTTACCCACCCTGTGTCTCTTTGTTTTAGATATGCCTTTTTCATATGCCAACTGCCATTCGGTTTAAAGCTTATCTTAATTTAAATGCTCTTATTTTGAGAGCTGTAATTATGTCTGTCTTCAAAGATACTTCCTTTAGATGTCACATTCACAAATATGGCTTAGGGGACAGAACTATGTTTTGGGTGCCCTTATTCAACTTAGTAGCATTTGCTCGACTCATATATCAGTCACAGAATTTATATTCTATAAATTTGTGGTCTATATTTCTTTAATTTATAATTTACATTTACTTATTTACTTATTTATTTATTTATTTATTTTGTGAGTACCATGTGCGAGTATGTGTGTCATGTAGGTGTCATGGGTTAAACCCAGGTTGTACACTTGATGACAAGTGTCTAAACCAGTTGAACCATCTTCCTTCTTTTTAATTCTTTTTTTGGGAATGTATATTGGGAATGCAAGATAAGTAAGTACTCTACCATTGATAGAACTATATTCCCAGCTCTCTTTTTGCTTTTATTTTGACACCAAATCTCAAAGTTCTTCATGGTTATCATTAATATATCTTATATTCTAGACACTTTTTGAACTTTCAATCCAGTCTCATCCTCCTTCCTACTAGAGGCTAAAGCACAACTTGATATTTAACACGAACACAGTGAGATCCTGTCAAGGAAAGAGGGAAAAATGATTATAGCTATGTTACCTTCAGTTTCTCAACATCAGACTGAGTCTGGGGTCCCAATTCTGATGATTATGTTATGCATCAGATTATGTTCTTTTGGGGTTTTGTTCTTTGTAATTTTTTTGTAGAAATTCAGCAGGGCATTAGTGTTATATACTAAAGGAAATGCTGTTACCATGCGATTTAACAATAACATGGTTTGGAATCAACTTGTATTTAATGTTTGTGATAGCTCTAAGTACGAATGGCTTTAAATTCTGTTGGTAACTTTGATTTTGCTTCCTTTCATTGCTTTACGATTTCCTTGTATTAGTTTTGAGAGTTACTTTGTTTTTCAGATTTATTAACTGTAAGTTTAGATTTATAATAGGGGCCTTTGGCTATGATGTTATGATGTGGCTTTGGAAAGGGGGTTCTAGAATTTCATAAAATTAGATTTTATTGTTTTAGTGTTTTTGCTTCTTGATAATGTTACAGTCTCGATATTATCATCCTACTCCCTATCTCTACCCTTTGCTTTCTCACTTGCCTACAACCTCTGCAGTCAATGTATTTGGAGCCCTATATTATACTAAGTTAACTATGTTATTTTTCTTTAGTTAAGACAGGAAAGAAGAAAATCTCTAGATTTGAGTGGAACATAATTCCTTTAGTAATGTAAAGTTTTTATGTTACCCTGAAGAGTAAGTCTCTGTCGTTGAGAACAAATAGTTTCCTTCTGCTTGGCAGAACCACTAGAGGAATTTTCTCAGATTCCCATTATAAGAACGTGGTCAGCACTCTAGACCAAAAGTCTGCAGAAGTCTGAGGTTTCCTCTGTGATTGCCACTCCCAGGAGTTTGGCAATTTCTGAGCGGTCTGCATTCATTCTACAGTAATTTGTCAATATTACTAGTGAAGTAATTGATTCTGCCTCTGTGATTTCCTGTAGTTTCTGCTCCAGGGAAGCAAATCATTGTATCTTTCTGAATGTGCCTGTTTCCCCTGACTTTCAGGGTGGCAGTTGGCCCTGCGACCTTGTTAACCTGAGTCCTCTGTTCAGTTTTAGAAAGTAACTGACTTTCAATTTTATGGCTATTTCTTGAAAATATAGAAGTGATGACTTCTATGTTTTTTAGGTATTGGAGCTAAAATCAGAAGTCTTTTAACCCCTTATTTTGAAATCACTTTGGAGTCATAGAAATTATAAATGGTAGAGAGTTCCTTGGCTTTTTTTGGCCCAGCCTAGCAGTTTAAGGACTGTAGAGATGTTTCAGAGATTAAGAATACGTACTACTCCTACAGAAGACTGGAATTTGGTTCCAAGCACTACTGTCAGTAAGTCCCAAATCCTTGCAACCCCAGCTTCAGGCGTTCCAGTGCCCTCTTCTGGTTTCCAGGAGTGACTACACTCATATTCCCACTCCATGGCCAAACCAAGTAATTAATATAAAAATAAACCTTAAAAAAAAAGGTACCAGATAAGGTTAGTTCTCACTCCTCATCAGAGAAAACTCTTTTTAAAGCAGCAGTCATAGACAGATAAAATCACTTGTCAAGGTGCAGATAACTGACTCAGGAGTCTCCAGAACAAAATGATACATCTACAACACAAGCCTTATAATTAAAGCTCAAGTAACACTTTAGAAGAAAGTGGACAGAAAGATTCTAAGAGTTAGAGGACCAGGAAGTCTGTTACAAGATTCCGTCTTTTATACATGGTATGGAAGCTGTACCTATGAAATTCAAAAACTTGGCTGCCTAAACAAGACCTAAATTACGATAACATCATGACATGCCAGTGTGGATTGAGGAAATATAATGAAGCCCAACTTAGAGATGAAGAACTACAGGCAGTTAACAACTGCTGAAAGAGGGGGGAACTATTCATCCCTGATGATGACCACCTTAATTAGTTATCTTACACTAAAGGGATTAGCTCCAAAACTATATACATACAAGCAACATTAAATACAGTCAGCAAGTTGTATTTATAAATGTTTGTGCACAGACATACTCAAATGTGTGTGTACCAGAAATAATCAAAGAAAAAGACACTCTTAACAACAGTGGGGAAGTTGCGATGGGATGGGCTGGAGGAAAGGAAAGGGGGAAATGATGTAATTCTATTTTAATTAAAACAAGGTGGTGTTGCACACCTTTAATCCCAGCACTCGGGAGGCAGAGGCAGGCAGATGTCTATGAGTTTAAGCCCAGCCTTGTGGACAGCGTGCATTTCAGGACAGGCTCCAAAGCTCCACAGAGAAGCCTTGTCTCGAAAAACAAAACTATAGAGATAAAATTATGAAACCATGGTCTAATCTGTGTTTACTAAGTTTTATTGTTAAGTCATTTTTTTTGTTTTGCTGTATGTTTTATAGTGTAAGTTCCGGTATTAAAATACATACATACATATATACATACATATACACATATAGAGACATATATATTGAAATTTAGCTCTATTGAAATATATATATACCTAAAATTGCAAGAGTACAACTTACTCCAATAACTCCCCAAATGGTCTATTTTTACACTCCTTGTAGTGATACTTTCCTTAAACTATCCCAGGAAACACCTGAGTTTTATTGTTTCACTGCAAATTACTGTATTTTAAAATAATATTTTATCATTTAAAAATTTCATAAAATATGTTAAAATCATACTTACCTCTTATCCTACTGCTTTCATATATATCACAAATTCCCCACCCTACCTACTCACCCAACTTTATATTCTCTACTGGTCTCCCTAATATTTATTGTATTTTTTATTTGTTAATTTTTTATTATTTAATTCTTTTTGCCAAGTTTGGTTGACTGACTACTCCTGGGCATGCAACCTGCCCTGAAGTGTGCTCAATATACTAGTGATCACAGCCTTAAAAAAATAAACTGACTGTCCCTTCCCTAAGAAGCTATCAAATATTAATAGCCTCTTAGCTAGAGGTAGGACTTTGTGGCTGCCTCCATTTTTCCAAGATGATATTTTTCTTGCCATGAACGTGCATGTGTCTCGTGTATATTTTCACAGTCATTGTGAGTTCATATATACAACTGCCCCATTGATATCTAGAATCACTGATATCTTGAAGTAATCTTTGGCTCTTATAGTCTTTGTGCCCCACGTTTCCAAGATCATCTCTGAACCTCAATAAGAGGGATGTGATACAGATGTCTCGTTTAGGGCTGAGCATTCCATAGTTTCTTATTCTGTGTAAGTTGCTAAGTTGTAGGTCTCCATATTAACCACCATCTACTGCAGGAAGATTCATCTACCAGAGTTGAGAAATTCAGTGATCTATAGATATAGGCAGTGTCATCAAGATTCATTTAAATATTTTCTGCATTTTGCAAAATAATAGGTTCTTTCCTCGCTGCTATGAACTATTTAGTAACAGATTCCTGATAAAAGTACCATGTATGGGTTCCAACTGTGGGAGAAATCCTTATATCCAATAAGAAACTCATTAGCTATCTCATATATTCCCTTTTCCTACCTGCCTTAGTTAGGGTTTCAATTGCTATGAAGAGACGTCAGGAACCCAGCAACACTAAAAGGGAAAACATTTCATTGGAGCTGGCTTCTAGGTTCAGAGGTTTAGTCCATGGTCATCATGATGGAAAACATGGTGACATGTAGGTAAATGGTTCCGGAGAAGGAGCTAAAATTTCTACATCTGGTTTGGCAGGCAGCACAAAGAGTACAAAATTGCCACTGATCCTGGCTTGGGCTTCTGAAAGCCCAAAGACCCGCCCCCCCCATCCCACTGACTCACTTCCTCCAACAAGGCCATACCTATTCCAACAAAGCCACAACTCCCAATTCCACTCCCTAAGCATTCAAATATAAGTCTATGGGGGGTCCTTCTTTTTCAAATCAAGAAACCACTCATCCAGCTTTATAACATTTTCTTAAAAAAGAAAAGTCTATCTTGTACTGCCCATACACTTTTGGATGTGTGACTGTTAACTGGTGCATGGTCAGTTTGCAAGGATACACATCCTTAAATTTCCTTCTCTCTCTCTCTCTCTCTCTCTCTCTCTCTCTCTCTCTCTCTCTCTCTCTCTTTCCGTCCCTCTCTCTCTCCCTCTCTCTCCAGAAAGTATTAAGGTATCTGGAGGTATCTGTTGCCAATAGTTTCTCAGATAAGGATTAGAAAACTCCCACCCCTTTCTCCAAATATATCTTTTGAATTTTATTGCTCCTCGCCCTTTTGCTCCTGCTGCTGTTGCTTTTTTTTTTAAAAAAAATATTTATTCTCATTATATGCTCTGATTATCCTCAAACTTGTAGTAATCTGTCAGCCTGAACCTTTGGGGTTGTGGTTTTGACAGCCACGTCATCACTGAAAGGTGACCTTTATTTAACCCATTATGTATGGGCTTTCCTTCTTTTCCTCCTAGTACTAGTACTTCCAGTACTACGCTAACCTGGAGTAAGATGAACTACCTGACTTGTTTCCAATATTAAAGGAAAATTATTCATTCAATTGCCATAGATTGAAGTAGTAACTATAATGTTTTGTACATGACCTCAACATGATAAAACTTATATCTATTATTGATATTCTGTAAAAGTTAATCATGAATTGATATTGAAATTGGTCCACTTAATTTTTCCCATATTATTATGTGATCATATTTCCTTCTTTCCACAAATATGATATATTGTATTGATTTATATTGACTATTTGGCAAGCTCTTTATTTTTGAGAATAAGTTACATTTTATGGCTTATTTTCTTTTCACATGTTGTAGGGTTTCGTTGGATAATAATTTTTTGAATTTATTTGTTAAGGAGATATTTTTTCATGGCTTTCCTTTGCAGTGTTGTTTGTCCTTTTTGGTGTAAGACTAATATTGAAAACCCTATTTAGTTGGGAAGTGTTCCCACGTTTTCTATTTTTTGGAAGAGATTACATTGAATGTATGTGTCTTCTTTAAGTGCTCAGTACAGTTTGCCAGTAATGACCTGGGTCAAAAGAATTTGTTCTCAGTTTTGGAGCTATGAACTCTACTCAAAAAATAGTCACATAATTCTTTACGTTTTAACTTTGAGGAATTACAATATTTGGTGGACTGTATAATTGCTGGTGGGTTTTTAAACATATATGGATAGTATAGTTTATAATACTTATTTCTAATTATTTTAATGTCTTGTGTCTTTAATAATTTTTTGTTGGTATTCATATTTGTACTCTGTGTCTGTTTCTTTGTCAGTAATGCAAGAAATACATCTGTTTGTTTTGTTTTGAAAGATTTTAAGTTGATCTTTAATATCATTTTCTACTTTCAACTTTATTAATTTCTAA
>NW_004949134.1:2567411-2572483 GCF_000317375.1 Microtus ochrogaster | reverse complement strand
GACCAGGCTGGTCTCGAACTCACAGAGATCCGCCTGCCTCTGCCTCCCGAGTGCTGGGATTAAAGGCGTGCGCCACCACCGCCCGGCAAGAATACCTTGTCTTAGTTAGGGTTTCTGTTGCTGTAAAGCGAACCATGACCACAGCAACTCTTAAAAAGTACATTTCATTGGGGCTTTCTTAAAGTTCAGAGGTTCAGTCCATTATCATCATGGTAGGACATGGCAACATGCAGATAGACATCATGCTAGAGAAGTAGCTGAGAGTTCTACATCTTGTAGGAAACAAGAAGTAAATTGTCTCACTGGGTGTGGATTCAGCTTATATGAGACATCAAAGCCTGCCTATCCAGTGACACACTTCCTCCAACATGGCTACATCTTCTAACAATGCCATTCCCTTTGAGAACAACTTTCTTTCAAACCACTACAAAGGTATATTTATTTGGAAGATATTTCATTTTTTACTAGTTTGAACATTTATGCTTTGTAGTTTCCTAAAATGAATTTTAACTGCATTTCAAAGACAAAGTGTTTTCCTTTTGCTTTATAAATTGAATATATGTATAATTTTCTTTTTTGTTAGGAGTAAGATAGAGGTTTGACTTCAATCAAAATACTCCTTAACCTACTTGGGTTTTATACTTATGTTGTTTATTTATGATTTTTATCTTTTGATTTGTATTAATTGAGAATTTCATGCATGCATATAATATATTCCACTCATCTTCCTTACCTCACAATTCTTCCCTTATCCCCACCACTACAGTCCCCTTTCAATTTCATGTGTTTTTAAATCAACTGTTAGAGATTTTATTTCTTTTTTTTTGTTCTTATCTTCATGTCCAGCAAAAGTCCATTAGAATCAGTAAACATAATTTCCATTGTTTCAAATATTTTCCTTTTCAAGACATATTTTGGGACACAGATCATGGTAGTTCTTGGTAGATATTCCCTGTCTCTAAAAAATGTATTTTATTGTTTCCAGGGCAAGTGTTTTGAAAATATTAAGCAGGCCTGATTCTGTTTTCTTAATCTCTTTATTTTCTTTTTTCTTCTTTCCTTCCTTCTTTCCTTTCTTCCTTTATCTCTCTCTCCCTCCCTTTCTTCCTTTCTCCCTCTCTTTATCTCTTTTTCTTTCTCTCTCTTTCTTTCTTTCTTTCTTTCTTTCTTTCTTTCTTTCTTTCTTTCTTTCTTTCTTTCTTTCTTTCTTTCCTTTGTATCCTGACCACAGTTTCACTTCCATCCTCTCCTCCAAATTCCTCCCCTCAACCCTCCTTCCCCCATATCCCTCTAGTCCTCTTCTGTTTCTATTGAGAAAAGGGCAAACCTACCATGAATATCAACAAACCATCATATATCAAGCAGTAGTAAGACTAATTACCTCCCCTTTTGTTAAGGCTTGACAAGGCAACACAGTATGAGGAATAGGGTCCTATAAGCCATCAGAAGAGTCAGAGATAGACCCTGCTTCCACTATTATGAGTCCCACAAAAAGACCAAGTTACACAACTGCACCATATACGCAGAGGGCCTAGGTCAGTCCTATGTAGGTTCCCTAGTTCTTGGTTGAGTCTCTGTGAATTACTATAACCCCAGGTTATTTTATTCTATTGTCTGTGGGTTTTCTTGTGATGTCCTTGACCAATCTGGCTCCTTTCTTATATTTTTGATGATTGTTTTTCCACTGGTTCTGGGTATCTTTTGAGATTTATGTCATTTTTTTAAAAATTTTTGATTATTTGCATTGGTATATGTGTATGCCATATGTGTTATATGTGCAATTGCCTATGATGGCAGAGAGAGGGCATTGGAGTCCCTGCAGCTGAAGCTATAGGCAGCTGTGGACCATATGACATGGTACTATGAACCAAACTCAAGTTCCCTGGAAGATTAGCAAAGGAAGTTCTCTTACCTCTAGTCCTCTAATACTTTTATGTTCTGCCTCATTAGAAAGTGATATTAGAGACTTTGTATGTAAATGCAAACGTGTTTATTTCTCTCTTCAGTTTTATTCATGTTTATTTTGGTTATTTTGAAAACTCTGAGTTTAATTACACACAAGGTTTTTTATTTGGTGAATTTGGTGTACTATCATTATTCAATTTCATAGGTATTGTATGTCAATTTTCCCACTGGCATTTTCTGTTCCAAAATCTCCATTTTCATAATAAGGAAGCAATCCCGTGTAGGTTTCTTTTGTTAATTTGTTTTAGTATGACACCGAGAATCAAATAAAGGGCTTCTTCTTGCTTCAGTTTTGTTTGATTATGGTATAAT
Source organism: Microtus ochrogaster (assembly GCF_000317375.1). Taxonomy (NCBI): domain Eukaryota; kingdom Metazoa; phylum Chordata; class Mammalia; order Rodentia; family Cricetidae; genus Microtus; species Microtus ochrogaster. The sequence goes on along the minus strand of NW_004949134.1, from coordinate 2,570,206 downwards.
TTAAAAGGTATTCCATCCTTTTATCTAGATATCACAAAATTTAAGTGAGAGAGTATAGGGAATATGTTCTAGGACTTGAATCTACCCTATTTTTACAATCAGTGAGCTTTTAACATTTGTTTAATGTAATTATTGATCACTCTTTGGTTTAATTTTAAGAATTTATTTTAACTTATGTTTCTGTGTCAGTGTGTAGATACGCACATGCACCTGCGTGCATGTGCCCTTGGTGTCCAGAAGAAGACACTGGATCTCTTGGAACTGGACATTAAAGAGTTGTGAGCCACTTGATGTAAGATTAATACACAGTCTTAACCACTGACTCATCTTTCAAGCCCTTTGTGCTGTTTCAAAAAAAAGAGTAATTAATCAAACTAAGTGATGTGTGTTTATATTATTGTGTGTGTGTGTGTGTGTGTGTGTGTGTGTGTGTGTGTGTGTGTGCGCTCATACAAGTATTCAGAGGTCACAATAGTGTATAGGGTGTCCTCCTGGATCACTTTCTGTCTTTTCTTTTGAAGCAGAAGTCTCTCTCTGAACTTAGCGTTTGCTTTGTTTCATCTAGGCTGAAGACCAGCAAGCTCCAGAAAAACTTCTGTTTCATTGTTCCTCATAGCTAAAGTATATATGTTTGTGGGGAAGCCATAAACAATCAAGCATGTGTCATTTTAGTGTAAACACAGCTCAATGTTAAACTGGCTCTCTAACCCTGATCTGTGGTTGCATTGTTGTTGCTTTTCTGCTTATCTCCTTTTTGTTATTTTTGTTGGTATTTTTCCCCTTCTTTCTTTTTGTGAGTTAAACTTCATAGTTAAAATCACTTTACTGTAAATATTAAAATTAACTAAAACAAACAGTACTTTATTATAAAATTTGAATGGATAACCTAGAGAATATAGTATTTGTACGTAATTTGTCTTCTTCTCCCAGTAAAAATCATTAAAACCTTAATTTTTAATAAAGAAACTTAAGTGTCTTATTAGGTTCTTAGATGTCCCTACTATATAAGACTATTGTCTTAAACATTACTACTATATCCATTGAAAATTTCACCAGACCATGTTTTAATTTGACACCATTGATTGTACTATCTAATTAAGATACCATTCACAAAAAATATATATAATCTTTTAAATATATAATTTAGTATAGTCACAATGTTGCAAAAATATCAACTTCATCACTAGAAAAAAACTTCATACTTATTAAAAGGGTTTATTAAATAATTCTGAGACTACTTACATATCATTCATATGAGCTAAAATATTGTTTTCCATTTTATAGGTTTTCTTTTCACATTTATTTTATTAACTTATTTCTTGAAAATTTTGCACATGTTTATAACGCATTTTTGTCACACTCACCCCTCCACCTTATCATCACCCTCTTTCACCTACAATATTACTGGATGAATAAAATTGTTTCCTTGGTGTTTATGAAATCTAGTTGATGCAGTTTTCTATTATTGCTTGTACTTTAGTGTAAAATTTGAGATTCTATGTAAAACACTTGTCTGTTCTAAATACTCTAAATAGGTTACTCCTAAAATATTCTTGGAAAAGTCAAATTTTTAGGCCAGTTTCACAAAGTGCGTATAAAAATGCAATTGCTTTCTTATGTAAACTGTTCTAAGTTACATACAATGATAAATTATTGAACTTATTTCAACAGCCTCATTGATCTTGGTGCAAAGACCAAATAATTTTTCCTCAGGAAAAGATGTCTTGTGAGCTGGAGAGATGACTCTGTGGTTAAGAGTGGTTAAGTACTGCTCTTGTTGAGGTCCTGAATTTGTTTTCTAACTCCCATAACACTTGGTTTACAACTGCATATAACTATAGAGGGATCCTATTTCCTCTGGACTCTGAGGGTAAATGCATAAATGTGGTGAATATCAACGTATGCAGACATATATACTTATGTATAAAAATGAATAAATCCAAGTATAAAGATTTTTGTGTGAACTTTATTTATGTGAAGACATGTATCATAAACGTGCACCATTCAGTGAAGTAATTAGTAAGTCCACAGTCAAATGCAAAGATGTAATTAGAATTATACATATGCATAAAAAAGTCTTTGCTAAAATATTTACAACTATTTTGGATAAAAACTCTCAGCAAAATTACATTAGAAGAGTTTTTTCTTTAAAAAATGCAATTTCCCCTTTTTATTATTTTTAATAGTAGATTCTATTTTCATACAATGTATACTGATTATAGTTTCCCCTCCCTCCACTCCTTCCAGTTCCTCCCCACTTCCCTTCCCATCTGGATCTACTCCTTTTTTTTTGTCTCTCATTAGAAAAGAACAGGCTTATTAGAAGAGAAGTGTCATTTTATAACATCTACAACAAGCTTGACTAAATTTTATATATTAGAAACATCCACATTAAAGTCAAGGTCAAGAGACAAATGTATGGTACCATCTATTGTTTAAACATGAAATACATAACCACAGTAGTGAGATACCAGACTATATAATAAGTAGGAATATCAAAAGAGAAATAATAAATAGTATGAGTCTCTAATTGGAAATATCCAGCAGAATCATTTGACTACTAAATCTAAGAACTTTGCCACACAAAACAAATAAGACAAGTAACATAGGCATAATAACAAATATCTAAAACTTGTGTATAAATAAATACAGCAACAAAGTATTGAATCTTTTTGTAAGCAACTATAAAAATAAACTTAGGAGCCGGGCGGTGGTGGCGCACGCCTTTAATCCCAGCACTTGGGAGGCAGAGGCAGGCAGATCTTTGTGAGTTCGAGACCAGCCTGGTCTACAAG
>NW_004949134.1:2565679-2566459 GCF_000317375.1 Microtus ochrogaster | reverse complement strand
GTTGACTTCCAACTCCAAGGAGTTTTTCTTCTGAGGGGAAAAGTGACAGGAAAATCAAAAGCGATGACGTTAAGAACTTTGGCCCCGGGCGCTCTGTCACGTATGCTCTGTTACGTCTCTGAACCCAAAGCTAAAGAGACTCCGGATATGGCCAGTAGTCCCACCTTGCATTTCCTCCTCCTGCGAAGTACCAAGGAGCAAGTGAAGAGTTTGATCTCTGGTTAGTGAACTCAAGTCAGCAAAGACTTCTGGGGGGTTACAAAAATAAAGAATACGATTTTGAGTGAGAAACGAGAGGACTCTCAACATGGCAACAGAGAGTAGACACAGACCTTTGCCCCTGTTGTCGACCGTCAGAGGCCATTTGGCTCTGGCTATTGGGGAGTTGGGTTTCAGGGAGAAAGGGAGCTTGTTCTATGGTTAATGGTTACAACTGAAGACTAAATTTTGTTTAGCTTCTATTGGTAGCTCTGGGAAAACCCGGAATGGGTAGCTGACTAGGGCTCTCTCTCTCTCATTTTCCTATTAATGGTTAGTTAGTTATCCAACTTCCGAAGAGTGACAAATGGGAAGCTCTGATTGTGTAATGCTCTTAAATGTAAATTCAGGTGTGGCGTGTTAAGTTTAAAGGCGAATTAAGATGATCATTTCCTACTGCATGGAACCTAGACCTGATAGCACCTGCTTATAGCTCTAGCTTGCCCTAGGAAGGACTACCAGATCTCAGTCAAACTCTTATTCACTCTCTAATTTCCTTTAATGAGTTCAGAGAGAGAGAGA
>NW_004949134.1:2563560-2565574 GCF_000317375.1 Microtus ochrogaster | reverse complement strand
AGAGAGAGAGAGAGAGAGAGAGAGAGACTAACTGAAACAAGAGCCCTATAGCATTGCTGTCACAGATGATTGTAGAGGCAAGCTTGGTTTAAAGACCAAAGTGATCTCACCTTTCTTCAGATAGTCATACCATCTCATCCTTCCATCCCTAGGTGCCTTGCTCTTCTGCTGATACTCCGTAACCAGAATCATCATGCCTCGTGGTCATAAAAGTAAACTCCGAGCCCGTGAGAAACGCCATCAGGCTCGATGTGAAACCCGATCTACTCAGGATGCTCAGGTCCCGACAGTAGAAGAGAGAGGTAATCCTTCTTCCTCTTCTCCCCTGTATAGTAGTGATATCCAGAGCTTTGCTGATGCTGAATCACTTGGCAAACCCAAGGTGGCTCAGAGGCCCACCACTGCTTCTGTAAGTGCTCTATGCATCAAGTCAGATGAAGGTGTGAAGAGCCAAGATGAGGTGAGACCAAGTACTTCCTGGGCACCTTCCTCAACTAGTCATCCATCATCAACCAAGAGAGTTGAAAAAGCAATTTCATTGGTACTGTTCATGGTGCGAAAGTATAAAAAGAAGGAGCCAATAACAAAGGAAGATATACTAGAGCATGTCATCCCACACAACAGGGAAGAGTTCCCTGATGTTCTTAAGAAAGCCTCTGAGCTCATGGTGCTGACCTTTGCTGTTGATGTTAAGGAAACTGACCAAACCAGACCCTGCTATGACCTTGTCAGCATATTTAGTCCTACTGGTGAAGAACTTATGAATTGTGAGGAAATCCTGCCCAAGAGTGGCCTCTTGATGACAATCCTGTGTGTGATCTTCATGAATGGCAGCTGTGTTAATGAGGAATATGTCTGGCAAGCGCTTAGTGTGATGGGAGTATATGCTGAAGTCAATCACTTCATCTATGGAAACGTCAAGAAGCTCATCACTAAAGATTTTGTGAATGACGGGTACCTGGAATATCGGCGGGTACCTTACAGGGGTTCGCAATGTTATCAATTCTTGTGGGGTCCCAGGGCCCTCTTTGAAACAAGAAAAATGAAAGTACTTGAGTTTCTGGCCAAAGTCCATAACACTGTTCCCAGTGCCTTCCCATCCTTGTATCAAGAAGCTTTGAGAGCCGACCAAGAGAGAATGCATGCTAAATTTGCATCTATGATTCTTTTTGGTTTCTCAAACGATACAGAGTTCAATGACAATTCCAACAATTCCTCCAACCAGCACTAAATACCAAAATTCCTGCTTTTCATCAGTTTGAAAGAGAACATTCAATCAACTAGGGGGGACTGAGGTGGTGTTGGAGAGAAAAGAGTGCATCTCATATTTGTAGCCTTATTCTACATGAGTAACATTCAGTTTTGCTTTTTCAAGTTTCCCGACTTTTCTTTCAGTTAAGAGTTTCAGTATTGAAAACAAATTGAAATACAACTTATTCATCTGAAAGAAGAAAACATGGCACCAGAATAGACATTTTCTTAGAAAAAGCAAAACTTCAATAAAATTGCAAGAAGAAAATATGAAAAACATGGTAGTAGATGATGCACTCTTGGATTTTCTGAATCTTGTTATCTGATCTACAAAATAAAATTAAATTAAACTTATGTGCTTGGATGTATTTCATTCATTAAACAATGTAGGAACATGAATTATGATGAAGTTAACTTCTTACTAACTGACACTTTTATTCCCCAAGCAAACATTTACCAAACATCTATTCTTTTTAAACAGGAATGATTTGTGGGGAAGAAGAATCAGATAGAGAAGCAGGAAGAGGAGAAAACAGTGACAAAATAATGAATGGGGCGCTGCTTTTTAGACTTTTAGAGGCTGGGAGCAACTATTACATAAGATGGCACTCATCAGTATGGCTATAGGATAGGATCATTTCAGGTTCCCTATCCTCAGCTGCCCCAGGAACTACCTGGGGACCTCGCCTTGGGCACCTGGAAGCCCCTCTAGGTCCAACTCTCTTCCCAACCCTAAGATGGCTCCCTTAATTAAGATATGTGC
>NW_004949134.1:2560950-2562879 GCF_000317375.1 Microtus ochrogaster | reverse complement strand
GAAATTTTTTTTCTCAATAAAAAAAAAAAGATGGCACTCTATCCTCTAACACATAAATGAGAAGTACAAAGGACGGTGTGGAGGGGTGAGAATTTGAAGTTCTTATAAGAGAATCATACACAATAAGACACTTTGGGGACTAAGAGAAACTCACACCATTTCTAAGTGGAAAACAGAGCTCAGTGAAGATGAGTACTGGATTAGAAGAATGTGGGGAAGTGATGAGCATGGCCTGGCCCCAAGTGTGGTGTGTCATAGTGGTGAAAGAAAAGCCCACTAATATAAAACTACGATTAGTGGTTTAGAATCATATATCAACCCAAATTATCTCCACCAGTGGCGGGATAGAAAGCACCCTCAACTCCTAGTGTAGATGAACACAGAGAACAGGACATGAATTATAGATATAATATATGCCATAATATGTGTAATAGTATATATTTTATAATTATATCTTATATTATAATTATTTATTATATAGTAATACATTATATATCATGCATATTATATCTTATTATATTAAATATAACATTTAATGTGTATTTTGTATAATATAGCATGATCATATAAACATATACTATAATCATTTATTCAATATTATATGTAATAACTAATATTACATATAATATATCATATGTGTTGGGAGCAGTGAACCTCCAGATCCTTAATTTTTTGTAAACAAGTTGTTTTCCCCTGATCTGAGTGCCTACAGCTGCTCTAAGCATGAGACCCTCAGGAGTTTCTGATGGCAGGGGAATGGTTTCTGGTGTGTTTGGCTGGGGCGTGGCTATCCCTATATAAGCTGCCCCTGAACACAATAAAGGGGGCATTCTTGGGTCATTCTGGCTTTAACAGTGACTCATGTCTCTCTCTGTCTGTGAGTCTTTGTGTGTTTCAACCTCCAGCCCCTTGCCCGGTTCACGAACTGTATGGTGGCGCATAGAGCACAGATGGGGCATGATGCACCGCAATATGTATTTTATATATAATATATTAAATAATATAGGTGTATAATTGCACATATTGTATTTGAAATAGTATATTATATGTAATGTGATATATATTATAGATAATGTGTGTGTACAAATATATATATGTGGTACCTGTAGAGTGGAGAACAGGGTATCAGAATCTCTAGGAGTCACAAGCAGTATGATCATTCCAATGTGGCTGCTGGTAACTAAACCTCAGCAAGAGAAGCAAGTGCTGTTAACAACATAATAACCCTTCTAGGCCAAAGAAGAGTTATATTCAGATTGTCTCTCTGATATTATTGAGAAATGAGATGATCATCTTTTGGTAAATCACTGTACTTTTCTTTGGATTGAAGGAGTCAGAATTCAATATACTAGAAGGACATGGGAAATAAGTCATATGTAGTATAATTTCTTAAATTCTATGGAGAGTTTTAGCATATAAGCTATATGAGTGAAAACAGTGATTATTTTGTGATTGAAAGGGAAGGAGGAAGGCCGGTACACACTTGGGTTTGGGCAAATGCTTTAAGCTGCATCCAGGCTTAGAGTCCTCTGAGAGAGGAATTGCCTAGATTAGGTTTACCTGTGTGTGTGTGTGTGTGTTTGTGTATGTGTGTGTGTGTGTGTGTGTGCGCGCGCGCGCGCTCGTGTGTCCGTGCGTGTGTGTTGGGGGATTACCTTGATTATTTTTTTTTTTTTAGAGTTTAAAGATCCACTTTGTTGAAAATACAGATTTAGGACTTTTCACAACAAAAGTTACAAAAGAAATTATGAAATCAGTACAATAAATGTTAAAAAATAAAATGAGAACAGAAAAATTTAGAATATTACAGTAAACATATAGAAGTAAATAATAAATGTGTAACATTAACACAATGAAGCTAGAGATAGTCTGAAGATAGTTTATGGCATTCTGAGTCTGGTGAACCTCAACAGTAATACATGATTTCAA
>NW_004949134.1:2556333-2560850 GCF_000317375.1 Microtus ochrogaster | reverse complement strand
TCCCCCCCCCAGCCCGAAAAGCAATCAGGGTTCCCTGTCCTGTGGGAAGTCCAAGGAACCCCCACCTCCATCCAGGTCTAGTAAGTTGAGCATTTTTAATTAGTACTGGAGGACCGAATACCTGTTTGGCAGCACCATTCCCTAGGCAGGTTTTCCTGGCCATTATGAGGAAGTTAGCTATATATGAGCCTGCTTCTGAGACAAAAGACAGCTTAACTTCATGTTTAAAGCATAAAAATCCTAATTGAGTACTTGTCTTTACTTACACCATCAAGAGACTGTAATTCATAGCTGTAATGAACCTTTTTCCTCTCCTAAGTTACTTTTCTTGGGGTATTTTATCATCACAACAAAAAGCAAGCTAGATTGATTCCTCGGTATCCAAACCAATCCTCAAATAGTGGAAGATTTGTTGGCTTTTAGGAGATTTTCTTGCTTCTCAGAGGACATATTATATACAAATATTAGTATATATATATATGATATCTCATTTAGCGTAATTATATATTGATTTCTCAGCACTTTTTATTCACAGACATCTCATATTTAAACAGAAAAAAGTTACATCCTATCATAAAGGGCTGTACAATCTGGGGTCAAAAGATCACAGTAATAACTGCTGTGTTTTCACTAGACTGTGGGAGGTGAATTCTAAACAATATGTACAAAAGTCCTGGAACAGAGCGCTTCTCAGAATCATTTTGATGAAGAACTCAAGACTCATTTTGCTTAATAGTGTGCCCCGTTCAAATACCTACTAGACTTTTTCCTTTAGGCTGCAATGAGCTCCCAAATCGTGAAGTGGAGACTTATTAGTTTTGAAGGTTCAGCCTAGCTTAGGTTCATTTCTGGCTAGTTCTTTTAACTTAAATTAACATGTTTCTATTCATAAACCTTTTGTCTCATAGATTTTTATTTTTCTTTCTGCATGTCCTACTCCCTGTCTGCTTTCTGGAGGCTGCCTGGCTTCTGGCTGTGGGCTTTTCCCTCTATTTTTCCTCATTCTCATCATTTCTTTCTTCCTCTCTCCAGGCTAGATTTCTCCTTCTACTTATCCTCTCTGCTGTAGCATGAATTCTAGTTGTTCCTAATAATAAAAACCTAGAGTCGGATATTAGGGGGTGAAAGCTGATAGGTCAGAGAAGCAATGAGGCGAACAATTAGAGTTTTTACCTCTACCAATGCTCAGACCAAAGCAGTGGTCCTGTCTACAAAACCTCAGACTGCATGTTTCAGACTGCATCTCCAGACTGCTGCCTCATTCCACCCAGTCATATCACTCCTGTCTTCACCTCCCTATTTCTGGGATTGAAGGCTTGGGATTCCAAATGCTGGAATCATCTTTGTGTGATCTCCATTTCTCTTATAGACTGGATCAGTTTTGTGTAGCACAGGGTGGGCTTGAACTAACAGGGATTCATCTGCCTCTATCTCTCGAGTCCTGGGATTAAATGTGTGTGCTTTGGTGATAATTCATTTGTATTTTAATAAAGAATGCTTGGTTGAAGATCGGAGAGTAAAACAGTAGCCCTGGTCAGCTTTACAGACTAGGCAGTGGTGCACACACATTTAATCCCAGTAACCATATGAATTTGCCATAGAAAACTGGCAGTGGTGGTGCATATCTTTAATCCCAGAAGAGAGGAATGTAAGGCAGGAGGAGAGAGCTCTTAGAGTCTTATCTAACGATTTCTGGGGACAGGACTGCCATTTCAGACTGAGGTAGAGGTAAGAGTCAGTGGCTGGGTGTTTTGCATTTCTGACCTTCAGGTTGAACCCCAATCTCTCTCTCTTGGTTTTTATTAATCACGCTACATTTGGTGCCCAACATGGGGACAAATTATTTGGGACTGAATGACAGTGAGACCAGGTGGGACAGAAATTTCTGTCTGCAGTATGGCACCACTGCCTGGCCTCTCGTGGCTTAGTTCTGCACTCTGACCTTCAAGCAAACTTTATTTGTTAAATCACATAAAATATATCACTACACACTGCTTGCCACCCTCAGCTATTCCTCTTCTGTCTACCTACTGGCCATTCTATTTTTTATTAGATCAATCAGGTGACTTAGATGAGCAAGGTGAGTCAGCAACACATCTTTTCAAAATAAAGCAAATGCAGCATAAACAAATGTAACACATATTTACATTTTTAAACAAATGCAGCAGAAACAAATATCTTCACATAGTTAAAATAACATTCTAGAACATTTCCTTCTTGTCTAAATAAAACAGAAGGGTTTTAACTTTAACATTAGTAAAGCTTCATACAACAAGAATAATTACTAAGTAAGGATTACATTTATATTATTCAGAACTTTTGAATTTGGCAAATTTGGAGGATCATTAGGAAAACTGTCACTATCTAGTATTCAGTTTTATCAAAGACCATACAAGAATGTAGTATCACCCAAGTAAAGAGTAAATATAGTGCAATCCATTTCCAAACCTATAGAAATGACAAGTGTCTGGCTGTCTAGACACTCACCCAAGGTTCCTCTGCAATATTGTGACATCCATCTTTGACCTAGAAGCATAGAATATCTGGCGACTGTTCTATGAAAAAGGAATTTTGAAGGGTTCTCCTGCTTTGTTTTGGCAAAGTTCAGCAGTCACTTTCCCTTGTAACCTGCAAAATGCCTGGATGACTTTTCTATGAAGTAGTAAGTTTGAAGAACTGTATTGTCTTCTTTTCACAACTCAGCAGTTCTTTTCATTTTTGTCCTGCTTCTCCAGTTTGCTCAGCATATTTTCAGCAATCAAAGCATGGGAAGTTTCTTGCCCAAATGGCTAATTACCTTTGCCATAAGAAAAGGAAACTTGATATATAGGTTTTTTAAATTAATTAATTGATTGATTTTTAAAACAATCTTATCATTTTGTATGCCAATCCCAGTTCCCATTCCCTTTCCTCCACTCACTCCCCTTACTTTCCACCCACCCCACCCCCAATCGCTGCTCAGAGAAGGTCAGGCTTCCCATTGGCAGTCAACAAAGTCTGACAAATAGCTTTGAGGCATAACTAAGGCCCTCTGTGCTATACCCGGGTTGATCAAAGCATCCCTACAAAGAGAATGGGCCACATAATCTATTTTAAGCATTAGGGATAAATTCTGTTCCCACTGCCAGTGGCCATACACACTACCTAAGCCACACGACTGTCACCCACACACAGAGGGCATATTTGGTCCTATGCAGATTCCCCTGAAGTCAATTGTAAGTAAGTGAGCTCCCACTAGCTCAGGTAAACTGTTTCTATGTGTATCCCCATCATGGTCTTGACCCTTTGCTCATATTATTGGTCCTCCTTCTCTTCAACTGAACTCTGAGAGCTCAACCCAGTACTTAGTTGTAGATCTCTACATCTGCTTCCATCAGTTGCTGAATGAATGTTCTATGATGACAATTAAGATAGTTATCAACCTGATTTCAGGAGAAGGCCATTCCAGGTACCTTTTTTACTATTGCTAAGGGTCTTAGCTAGCTGGGGTCATCCTTGTGGATTCCTGGAATTTTCCCCAGTGCCAGGTTTCTTGCTCCCTTAATCAATGTACCTCTTTTTTTTTGCTCTTGTTCTCTGTCTTTCCCCCATCTTGATCATCCCATTCCCTCATGTTTTCATTCCCTCTCCCTTTCTTTCTTCACTCACTTTCTTTCTTCACTTTCTGCCCTCCTTTCTCCCCCACCACCATGAACCAATTTTTGCCAGGAGATTGTGTCTAATTCTCCTTCCCAGGGGGATCCATGTATGTCTCTCTTAGGTTTCCCTTGTTACCTAGATTCTCTGGGGCCATGGATTATAGATTGGTTATCCTATGCTTTACATCTAATATCCATTTATGAGTGAGTACATACCATGTTTGTCTTTCTGGGTCTGGGTTATCTCACTCAAGATATTTTTTCTAGTTACATCCATTTTCCTGCAAATTTCAAGATGTCATTGTTTTATACTGCTGAGTAGTATTCCATTGTATAAATGTACCACATGGATAGTCATCAGTTGAGGGGCATCTAGTTTGTTTCCAGGTTCTGGCTATTATGAATAATTCTGCTATGAACATAATTGAGTAAATGTCCCTGTGGTTTGAATGTACACATTCATTGGGTATATGCCCAAGAATGGTATTGTTGGGTCTTTAGGTAGATCACTTCCTAATTTTCTGAGAAATTGCCATACTGATTTCCACAGTGGTTGTACAAGTTTGTACTCCCACCAACAATGGAGGAGATTAATATGCAGCTTCTCATATGGAGGCTCTTCAATGCCAATCATCATTTTGTGAAGTAGATTGATGTTCCCAGGAGCAAACACATCTCACTTTCATGAAAATCCCTGTGTTAACAAAACATTTTGAGTGCCATATTCTGTAGGTTTTTGATGTTTTCACAGGCCACCTATCTATCTAAAATATGTCTCTGTAATGGTGAGGTAAGTCTTTATGTCTATGTGCTGCTTTTATTGGTTAATAAATAAGCTGCTTTTGGCCAATGGATTAACAGAGTAAAGTCAAGCTAAAA
>NW_004949134.1:2553846-2556063 GCF_000317375.1 Microtus ochrogaster | reverse complement strand
TATTCTAGCTAGCCTAAAATATGCTTAAGTTATAGGCCAAATAGTATTACAAATAATATAGTTTCTGAGTGATTATTTTGGGTCTGAGCTGTCAGGAAAAAATGAGCAGCCTCCTACAACACTGTATAATCTTGAAAACATACCTAACATAACTACAAGTTAGATTGTTACAGATGACTAACTACTAACATGTGTTTATTAATTATTCTAAATGTTTTATAATAATTCTTTTTAAGGACAAGAAATTTACCTTGCATCTTTAAGTGAAAAACATAGTTACAATATCTTAAACAGGAGTATAAACATATATACATTCTAAAATAACTTTAAATTTGTATCAATATACCAAATACCATACCAATGTAAAATATTTGTGGTAAATACTTGTCTTTTTATCCTATAATCCTATATCCCAACTAGATGATGACCAACATCAATAGTCCAATGAATAACCCAACCCAACCCACCATACCTCTTGGAAATGTGGGAGTTGTTTTCTCTAGGTTGCTTCCTGTTGCCTATGTGTAAAGGTATGTTTTAGGAAACTTCAGAAAATTGAAATAATGGTCATGTCATAGGAAATCTAATTATAACATGTGTTGTCCATTGTTTGAGCAATAGAAAAACACAAGGCTTATTGATATTCCTAGTTAGAATAGTCTGAGGCTGTACCATCTCAGCCAGCAGACTTCAATCTGTTCTGGATGCAGAACTCTAAGGGAATGGGAACAGAAGCCCTCAAAGAGGCTGGATGACCTGACCCACCCATTTTCATTGGTATCTGGTCCTCTTGCTCTGAAAAGACAGAAAGGGCAATATAGACATCTGCAATATGACAAGTATGAAATGTGAGTTGTACACAAGCCAGACAAAGATGAGTTTTGTTTTGTTTTTTGTTTGAGCAGGTAAAATGTATGTAACATGTCTTGTATTTTTTTTCTAGATATATTTCTTTAAATATGTAGCCAGAATTTTCAGGGGCATCCTCAGATCAAACCTCATCACTATTAACCTTGAACGAATCCATAGCCTTTCATTTTCTGTGGAAACAAAAGCATAACCTCTTCCCCAATGGAATACATTTTTTTTACTTCCATTTTAAAATTAAAGCATTGCTAAAATATCTAGGCTGGTTTAACTGAGAAGTCCTTTTCACAATCTCATGTCTCTTAGCAGCTGTTTTTCACTCATTAGCATTCATAAAACCCAGAATGAACACATTACCATACAGAATCCAGACTCCGTTTATTTTTCATCTTTATGTGGATTTTTCTTTTTAAATTATTTATAAACTATTTACCTTTTTCTAAAACTGTTTATACCCATTTTCCTTTTTTGTTTTTTTTTTGGTTTTTTATTTTTTAATTTTATTTATTTATTAAGGATTTCTGCCTCCTCCCCTAAAAAGCATGGGATAAAACTGGTCTTGCTGAATATACCCATTTTCTTTTCTTTCTTAAGCCTACCTATATTTTCAAATACACTGTAACCTGTTTACAGCTTGTTTTGCATCTGCACCTGTCTTTATTTACTAGCCTTTTCTGTCTGTATAAGTAAAACACTAAACTGCTAAGCCACTGCTCAGACTTCTGTTGTGGCTTTGGTGGCTGGCTCCACGCCATATTGGGGTCTGTGAAAATGAGAGTGAGACAGGGTCAGTATGGAGGAGCCTTTGTCCAGGAACTACATTCAACCACTCCAGCTCTAGGAAATCGGTAGGAAATGTGGCAGGTAATTTTTCTTAGTTTTTGTTCCTACTTTTTGTACTGATATGGAAGAGACTCTTAAAGGAGTCATATTTTTTATTTATCTTCTCAGATTTGTCAATCCCTGAACCAAATATACCAGTCTTTTCCTTTTAGTTCACCACCCAGCTTCCAAAACATCGCATAGAAACTTATTTTCAATTTTGAATTTGCTCACCCGAGCTTAGGCTCACTTCTGTCTAGGTCTTTTAACTTAAACTAACCTGTTTCTTTTTATCTACCATTTGCCTTGAGTTTTTTATCTTTCTTTTTGTATGTGCTGGCTGAGTTTTTTTATCTTTCTTTTTGTGTGCTAGCTGGCAGTTGCCTGGCTGACAGTTGCCTGGCTTCTTGCCCCAGGCCCATCTCTTTCACCTTCTCTTCTCTTCTCTTCTCTTCTCTTCTCTTCTCTTCTCTTCTCTTCTCTTCTCTTCTCTTCTCTTCTCTTCTCTTCTCTTCTCTTCTCTTCTCT
>NW_004949134.1:2526473-2553746 GCF_000317375.1 Microtus ochrogaster | reverse complement strand
TCTCCTCTCCTCTCCTCTCCTCTCCTCTCCTCTTCTCTTCTCGTCTTTCATCTTCTCTTCTCTCTCTCCTCCTATTTATTCTCGCTACCAACCAACCTCACTTACCCTCTTGCCTAGCCATTTACTTTTCTGTTCTTTATTAGAACAATCGGGTGTCTTAGTCAAAGTAAAACAGCAGCACATCTTTTCATAGTAAACAATTGTAGCATAAGCAAATGTAACATATCTTTACTTCATTAAGCTAATGTAACAGAATCATATGTAACACACCTTCACACTGTTAAAGCAATATTCTACAACATAAGCAAATATAATACATCTTTAAATAGTTAAAGTAATATTCTACAACACACAAGTGGTCAGTGGCAGGGCTGAGAGAAGACTTCTGCAATAAATTCATCTCTAGCCTATACTTTGTCTCTCATACTGTCCTGATGAAGATCTTTCAATACATTCTTATTCCCATCACTATACATTTCTATTAGAATAAATTGTATTACAGTATTTTTCTCCCTGTATCTTCAATATTGTCTCCCACTGTTTATGCTGAAATTGTCCTGTAGATAACTTTTTTATGTCATTTTTTCCTGGAGGCTGAATTGCTTCTCTCTTCCTAGAGGAACAGCTCTCAGTTTCTTAGTTCTTCCTGATGTTGAGGTCTCTATATTTCTCTAAGTCTTGTCATTCACTATGTCCCCTTTACCACATATGAGCCTCTTCTGCATAATCACTCACTTTAGACAGTGAAATTTATAGCCTCTTCAAACCTCTAGATGTTTTCAGATCTAACTTGGGACAGACTCTCCTGTTTCTCAGTTTGTTATCATAAAGTCAGAGCAGAAGTTTTAGAAACTGCCTGATATCTGAGGTCACATTTAATGATATTTACTAATTAAGCATGCAATGTTCTTTCCAAGAAGAAAAATACCAATTCATTATCTAATACCAAATGGTCAGCCCACAAAACATACATACAAATAACATAATGGTAACTCAACAGATTATATAGAATATATGTGTGGACATGTATGTATGCAAGAGCAATTAATAAATAAAAAGAAGTCATGAATTTGAAAGTGAGCTAGGAGGGGTATATGAGAGTGTTTAGAAGGAGGAAAGGGAAGTAAGAAACATTATAATTATGTTCTCAGAAATAAATAGAAAAAAAGGAAAAAATATCCCAAGAGTATTCAATGAGGAAAGATCATGGGACCATGGTGTAAGCAAAAACATCTACTGAGGTTGAGTCTTAAAAGCCCAGGAGATTTTCTAAGGGATAACATTTCTTTGGAAGAGGAGGGTTGGCTAGATCAAGAGACAGAACATCAGTTGACCTTACATACTGTTCTTGTAGAGGACTAAAGTTCAGTTTCCAAATACCCATGTAAGGTGGCATGAGCTACCTATAAATCTAGCTCCAGGGATCCATGAAATTTTTGCTCTCCATGAGGACACACATATATAGCATTCACACACACACACACAGAGACAGAGACAGAGAGAGACAGACAGAGACAGAGAGAGTGAGAAACATATACACAGACTTAGATATGCACATGTACATACAATTAACTATAAATCTTAAAAAGGGTTATACGGTAATAAAATAAATAACTCAATAATGTTTCAGTGATCTTTGTCTCTCTGTAAACCCCTGAAGATAATTTTGCTTTTATGTAATAACAGAAATATTCTTGATGAAAACTGAATAAAATAATTCACCTTTTGGCACATTTCTCCTGAACCTGTTTTTCCTAAATATGATAATCAATGACTTGTTTTATTTTAAAATTTTATTCCAGAATCTTTCCATAAATGTACCATAAAAGATCATTGTAAATGTTTTGGTTTGTTGTTTTCATTTTTCTATCACCTAAGCTGGACTGGAATTCACTCTATATAATATTAGATGCCCTTGAACTCAGTGTATATTATGCTTTCTCTTCCTATTATCAATGTATAAAATGAGTGCAGAATCTTTATGATAGTATAGACAGACTGGAATCTTTGTGTGTGTGTGTGTGTGTGTGTTTGTGTTTAATTTAACCATCCTTTTCTCAATGGTAATATATATTATTTTTCATATTTTACTATAATTTCTAGAACTGTTATAAAAATCTTCGAACAGGAATGCCTGGGCAAATATGAATTTTTATAGGAAGAGGAAAATAAGATGCAAATTCTATTAAAAGAAAGGAATTTCATGATTATATTTATTAATGTATCTGATTTTTTTCCAATATAGTGTTATTAATTGAGCAGTGTGAATTCATATTTCTATGTTAATTTTTGCAAATAATTTATATACCTACAGCCTTTTTTGTTTTGTCAACTTTTTAAATTTTGTGCAAACTTTAGGGTGCAAACTCATTGTCTTGCTGCTATATTAATTTCTCTATTTTGTAAGCATCCTAAGAATAACATTAATTTATTCTTTCACCCATAAAAAGTGGAACTTATGTAGGAGTCTCTTAAATACCACAATTTCTCTGGGCATGCTTTAAGATGGTGAGGTTTTTTTTTAATTTGAAAACTAAAGGAACTGGTTTTTACAGGATACATAACCTTGGCTACTTTGGTTTATCAGGAAGTACTGGAGTAAGAGATATTTGATGAATCTATGAGAAAAGAGCAACAAGTCCAGAGAGCAGAGGAAGTATTAAAGTCAGTATGAGTCATTTGTTTATGAAATATCAATTATCTGCTATAGAAGTCCAAGGTAACTTTTTCTTATCAGTAACAAGGCATTACTGCATTCATTTGTCTTTTCCTTTGTGAAAAATAAAAAACAATTTTTGTCATTCTATCAATTCTCCTTTGTTTCTAATTGTGTATATGATTGATTTTCTTTTTAGTAAATGTTTCATGTTAACTCAGGATAAAATGAAACTTAACTCTGCAGTTTAGGTTGTCCTTGAACAAATGATAATCCTCCTACTTTTAATTTCCAAAACTGGCTGCAACAGTTTTAAAGTTTTATTTATTTTATGTGTATATATGTTTGGCCCAACTCTATATGTGTGTGTGTGCCATATATATGTGTGATACCTAAAGAAGTTATAAGAGGGCTTCCAATCTCTTGGAACTGTTGTTATGGATGACTGTGAACCACCACATGGGACTAGGAATTGAACCTGGGTCCTCTGCAAGAGCAACAAATGTTCTTAATTGCTAAACCATCTTTTCAATTCCATGAAAAATTTTTACAGTAATGCAAAGTATCATCATTTTATTTGCTTCATACCAATAGCATTTTAGGTTATCAGTATTTTTTAATTTTAGTTATCCTCATCAATATATATCATGCTCAGACTAACATACACTTTTTAAAAATGTTTCTACCCTAGTAGAAACATTTCTATACTAGTAGCAGCTAGTATTGTTCTCTTTTTCTTTTTTTCCAGACATGGTTTCTCTGTGTAACAGTGCTGGAACTCACTCTGTAGACCAGGCTAACCTTAAACTCACAGAGATACACCTACCTCTGCTTCCCAAGTGCTGGGATTAAAAGCTTGCATCACCATCAGCAAAAGCTAGTATTTAATATATTATATAGCTACAGTAACTAAACAATTATGCAATACAATAATGATTGAATGTGATATCTTTTAGTTATTATTGTGGTTTTAAACTGAAAACTCCCTAGTATCCTTAAATAAATTCTGAGGGTCTCCTGGGACCATTTAATTTTCTTTATTTTTGAAGTGTCAATCCAGAATTTTTGACAGTTTTACCCACAGCCCTGTGAAATGAAACAAAACAAAAAACAAAACAAAAAAAAGAGAACAGGAGCCAAGGCCTTAATATGCAAGGGTCCGGTGAGCATGCCATGTGAGACATTTGAGAAATTAATGCTTATTCAAAGCATGATGCTAAATACACTTACCCACACTAGGTTTCAAAAAGTAAAACAACAACAATAAGCAACCATAAACAAAATAAACCTGATGCTTATTGTTCAGAAGCAGTCCAACAGGAAGCAATCTTTATTCCACTCTAATCATAGAGATTCCATACTAATTTTGTTTCTGTGTATTTCTGTTTTAATCAGACATGTCAGGTGGCATGGAGGGAAACTGCCCCCTCTTTTGGGAATAATACATGAGGGTGAGTCAGAGTGAAGGGAGGGCAGTCCTAGCTGACCTGCTCAGCTTCTCAGCTCCACTTTTTACTATTCCGTTTATATTTTCACATTGTTGAGATAATGTATTCCAGATATACACCCTTTTCAACATATATGTCATTTATATCTTTGCTAAACTTCTCATTGAATTAAACCAAAACTTCTCACAAGTTCACCAAGTATTCTACAACATAGTAGAATCTCAAACTCTATTTGTTTATTTACTTATTGATTTATTGAGACAGAATCTTATGAACTTGCCCAACAAAGATTTTAACCTGTGATTCTCAAGTCTCAGATTCTACAGAAGGTAGCTGCAATCATAGGCCCACACCAATAGGATAGAATTTATTTTTTTTACATGTTTTGTTTGAGGATTTTGTTAAGAGGATTGCTTAATTGTTCTTACTGGGATGAAGCCCGCTTGACCATGGTGGACGATGTTTCTAATGTGTTCTTGTATTCATTTGCCACTATTTTACCGAGTATTTTTGCATCAATGTTCATGAGTGAAATTGGTCTGTAATTCTCTTTCTTAATAATGTCTTTATGTGGTATGGGTACCAGAGTAATTGTAGTCTCATAAAAATAGTTTGGTAATGTTCCTTCTGCTTTTATTTTGTGGACCAATTTGAGGAATGTTGGTATTAGTTCTTCTTTGAAAATATTTTAGAATTCTGAGCTGATATCATCTGGTCATGGGACTTTTTTGGTTGGGAAACTTTGGATGATTTTTCTCTTTCTTTAGCAATTATAGATCTATTTAATTCGCTTACCTGGTCTTGATTTAATTTTGGTAAGTGATATTTATCCAGAAAGTTGTCCATTTCCTTTAAGTTTTTCAATTTTGTGGAGTACAGGTTTTCCAAATTTGACCTAATGATTCTCTGGATTTCCTCTATGTCTTTAGTTATGTCTTCCTTTTCATTTCTGACTTTGTTAATTAGCATATTCTCTCTCTGACTTTTGGTTAGTTTGGATAAAGGTTTGTCTATTTTGTTGGTTTTCTTGAAGAACCAAGTCGTTGTCTTGAATTTTGTATTGTTTTCTTTGTTACTATTTTTTTTATTTCTGCTCTCAATTTGATTATTGCTTGTTGTCTAGTTCTCCTTGGTGAGTTTGTTTCTTTTTGTTCTAAAGTTTTTAAATGTTCTCTTAATTCACTAGTGTTGGATTTTTCCAGCTTCTTTATGTATACATTTAGTGCTATGAACTTGCCTCTTAACACTACTTTCATTGTGTCTCATAAATTTGGATATGTTGTGTAGTCATTGTCATTGAATCTTAGGAAGTCCTTAATTTCTTATTTTATTTCTTCCTTGACCCATTTATGCTTCAAGTGATCATTGTTTAATTTCCATGTGTTTCTGGGCTTTCTGGAATTAGTGATCCTGAGGAATTCTAATTTTAAGCCATGATGATCTGATAAGATACATGGGGTTATTCCCCTTTTTTTTGGATCTGTTGAGGTTTGTTTTGTTAGCTAGTATGTGCTCAAGTTTTTGAGAAGTTTCCATGAGGTATATTATTTTATGTTTGGATGGAATGTTCTTTTGATGTCTGTTAAGTCCATTTGAGTCATAACATCTGTTAGTTCCCTTATTTCTCTGTTAACTATTTTTGTCTGACAGACCTATCCAGTGGTAAGAATGGACCGTTAAAGTCTCCCATTATTAGTGTGTGATATAATCTTTAGAAGTGTTTCTTTTATATATGATGGTGCCCTTGTATTTGGGGCATAGATGTTAAGTATTGAGATTTCCTCTTGAGGGATTTTTCCTTTGACTAATATGAAATGTCCTTCTTTGCCTCTTTTGATTGACTTTACTCTGAAATATATTTTGTTAGATATTAGGATAGCTAAACCAGACTTTTTCATAGCTTTACTTGATTGGAAAATTTTTTCCTAACCCTTTACTCTGAGGCAATGTCTATCTTTGTGCTTGAGGTTTGCAGCAGGATGGATTCTATTTTCTATTTTTTTTTTTTCGAGACAGGGTTTCTCTGTAGCTTTTGGTTCCTGTCCTGGAACTAACTCTTTAGACCAGGCTGGCCTTGAACTCACAGAAATCCACCTGCCTCTGCCTCCTGAGTGCTGGGATTAAAGACGTGTGCCACTACCGCCTGGCTAGGATTCTATTTTCATATACAATCTACTAGCCGGTCTTTTATAAGTGGGTTGAGTCCATTTTTTCTTTTTTTGGTTTTTCGAGACAGGGTTTCTCTGTGGCTTTGGAGCCTGTCCTGGAACTAGCTCTGTAGACCAGGCTGGTCTCGAACTCACAGAGATCCGCCTGCCTCTGCCTCCCGAGTGCTGGGATTAAAGGCGTGCGCCACCACTGCCCGGCTCGAGTCCATTTATTTTAAGGAATATTAATGACCAGTGATTGCTATCTCCTGGTAATTTCATTTTCCTTGTTGGTGATTTTATTTTGTGTGTTTTCCCCTTCATTATGATTTGTGAGATTATCAATTGTCTGTGTTTTTGTTGATATAGCCAACTTCCTTGAGTTGGAATTTTCCTTTCAGTAATTTGTGTAGAGCTGGGTTTGTGGCTAGGTATCATTTAAATATGGTTTTGTCATGGAATATCTTGTTTTGGCCTTCTATGGTGGGTATAGTAGTCTGGGCTGGCATTCATAGTCTCTTAGTGCCTGCAGTACATCTGTCCAGGACCTTCTGGCTTTAATTGCTTCCATTGAGAATTCAGGTGTAATTCTGATAGGTCTGCCTTTATATGTTACTTGCCCTTTTTCCTTTGCAGCTCTTAGTATTCTTTCATTATTCTGTATGTTTAGTGTTTTGATTATTATGTGACAAGGGGATTCTTGTTTGATCCAGTCTATTTGGTGTCCTGTAAGCATTTTCTATCTTCATACCACATCTCTCTTTAGGTTAGGAAAGTTTTTTTTTTTTTCTATGATTTTGTTAAATATATTTTCTGTGCTTAAGAGTTGAACTTCTTTTATACCTATTATTCTTAGATTTGGTCTTTTCATGGTGTCCCATATTTCCCTGATATTTTGTGTTAAGCTTTTGTTAGATTTAATGTTTTCTTTGACTGATGAGTCCATTTTCCTTTATTGGATCTTCAGTACTTGATATTCTCTCTTCCATCTCCTATATTTTGCTGTATGTTTGGATCTTGAAGCTGGATTTCACATTAGATACATACTTAGTGTCCTAAGGAAGTGGCATACTGACTTTCATAATGGTTGTATAAATATGTACTCTCACCAGCAGCAGGGGAGTGTGCCCTTACTCCATATCATTGCCAGCAGGAGCTGTCATTCTTTTCATTGATCTTGGCCATTCTGAGTAGGGTACGATATAATCTCAAAGTGGTTTTGATTTACAATTCATTGATGCCTAAGGATGGTGAACATTTAAGTATTTGTCGAACATTTAAGATTCCTGTTGATAACTCTCTGTTTAGATCTGTACCCCAGTTTTAAATTGAGTTATTTTTTGTTGTCTATACTATTTTAGTTCTTTTATATCATATTTATGAACCCTTACAGAATGTGTAATTCGGAGATACCTTTCCCATTTTGTAGCTTGCCACTTTGTCTTAATTATGCATCCTTTACCTTGCAACATTTCAGTTTCATTTCTGAATTATTGTTCTTAATGCTTGTGTTTTGTATGAATTCTTACCAAAAAAGCCTAGAACCTTTTCTCAAGCTTGAGTATATGATGTGGGAGTGTCATATATCAATCTGTTGATTTCATTGGTTAAGGAATAAAGAAACTGCCTAGGCCCCTTGATAGGCCAACCCTTAGGTGGGTGGAGTAAACAGAACAGAAGGCTGGGAGAAAGAAGCTGAGTCTGTGAGTCGCCATGGTTCTCCCACTCCAGGCAGATGCAGGTTAAGATCATTCCTGGTAAGTCAGCTCGTGAGCTACATGGATATTAGAAATGGGCTAGTCCAGGTGTGAGAGTTAGCCGAGAAAAGGCTAGATGTAATGGGCCAAGCGGTGTTTAAAAGAATACAGTTTCCGTGCAATTATTTCGGGGCATAAGCTAAGCTAGCCATGTGGGCGGCCGGGTGCCGGGGACGCAGCCCCACCGCTCTTATTTCAACAAGTATATCTATCTTTGACTATAACTATACTTTTAATACTGGATACATATTAATTTCTTATGTGTTTTCAGTATTAGCCCTCTGTCAGATATATAGTTCATGACTATTTACTCTCATTCTACATTTTGTATCATTTAACAGTTGCTTAGTTTCTTTGCTGTGTATAGAATTTATAGTGTATTTAAACATTTTTTGTCTGATTTTATATTTGTTAACTTTAGTGTCAGTTATAAAAATCCTGTTCAAGATTGATGTTGAGAGTATTTACTCTTATAATTTACTGCTGTAGATTTATACCATATCTTATATTTAAGTGCCAATAAATTTTGAATTCATTTTTATATGTTAGTTGATGTATGACCCAAATTTCAGTATTCTGTATGTGAAATATCTGGGTTTTCTAGCATCATTTATTGGTGAGGTGTTTATCTCTTCAGTGTGTGTTCTTAGCACCTGTGTGGCAGATTACTTCAGGACTTAAAACATATTGCTACAGAGAAGATGAATCAGTGGGTAAAAGCAATTGCCTCCAGACCTGATGATCAATATGAAGTTATATAACCACATGAACAGTTCTAAAGCAGAAGTAAAAGAGTTCTTCAAAAATAAAAAAAATAGAACCATTCTGTGACCAATCAGATATATTACAAATATATCTAAAGAAACTGACATGAATATGCTGAAGAGATATCTACATGTACTTTTTTTTGTAGCAACAACTGCAGAGAATACAGAGAACAACTGACAAGAAGGTACCCAGCCCCAACCAATATATCAACAACACAATCCCTCCAACGTTCAAGAAATATCATGGAATTTGCAATAAGATTGAAAGAGCCAGAGAACCAAGAATTCTGTTGTGAGATTGTGTCTTTTATATATTTCAAGAAAGCTGAACCCACGAGATCTCAACAATATGACTGACTAAACAAGCTCTAAACAATGATGACACAACTTGACATACTGATGACTGCCTTTAGATTAAGAGCTGTGGAATGAGCGTTTAAATCATTATTCAACACCAAGTAGTCAGGCCCCCAAATATATACATATGAGCAACACTAAAAAGGATTAACACCAACAGTTTATTAACTATATGCATATATGTAACAATAAGAGATAAAGAAAAAGAGGCCATGAATTTGAGAAAGCCCAAGGGTGGGGGACACAGTAGATGGAGAAAGAAAAAAGTAGGGTAAGAATGATGCAAATGCAGTATTCATTTATGAAATTCTTAAAAAATAATAGCAATTTCAAAAGAACATTCTTAAAAGAAAAGTTATGAAATCAATATAAATTCCCATCAACCACAGTAAATCATAAAAATGTGTGTATATACACAGTGGGAGGTTATTTGTCCATTAAAGCAAGAATGTCTTACTACCTGTTTCATGAATGAATTTGCAGAACATTATGGTAAGTGAAGTAAGCCAAATATAGAAAGCAAATACTATGTAATTTGACTTAAGTGTGCAATCTAAAAAAGTGAATTTTTAGAAGCTAAGAATAAAATAGCAGTTACTTGATTTTGAGTGGACAATAGGGGAATCTTGAGGAGTTGAGGAGATGTTGGTGAAAAGATTCAAATTACCGTCATGTTGATCATCTTGTAAAAAGTAAGTGCTGCAATCCCATCTACACATGATGCTGAGAAAGGAGTATTTCAAGCCAAAGCCTACCTGGGGAACTTACTGAGGCACTGCCTCAAAAGAAATGGCAAAACAAAAGAACGATGCATACATTTCAACAGCAAAGTGCTTGGCTAAACTTGCACAAGGCTCTAGGTTCAATCTCCAGTATGTATATCACTTCCACGTATATCAGTGTATGCATTTCTAAACCAACATTTATTATTTTATTGTTATAAAAAAATTTTCAAATTCTCTGATATTTCATACATGTTAGATTTAACTTTTGGGCAAGCTAATAACACATGTTGTTTTCATTTTGCTAATTTGATATTAATGTATGCCTGCATTCATGTGTAGTTTTATCAGAGAACTTGTGCATACTACCTAACTCCATAGTTTCAAATGTAGCCCAAATACTTTTTCATAGATATGATGAATTTAAATTAATACTTCTTTCTTAGTTTTTTTTCATACACACTCCTCATTAGTCATATATACCTATGTACAATATAAATACCTTTGAAAATTTCTCACTTCAATTGAACTAAAATAAAATAAATGAAACAGTACCAGTGACAAAACTATTTCAGTTACAGGGACCCTAGAATGACTAAACTTACTGTCATCTGAGCCAATATTTAATTTCTCCAAGCCAATGACTCAGACCAAGCCCTGAAAGATACAGTCTTCAGCTCTGTTAGATTAAAACTGTAAATAGTATGTATTAGCATAGTGGATTTTATTTTAAAAATGTATTTTGTTAGTGAATAAATAGTAATCCTTTGCAGGGATTCATATCACTCATTCTGAGAATATCTAGAGGTTATGCAAATTTTGTTTGCATTCAAGTGCTATATATTTTTCTATAAAAGAGTTAGTGCCTTTCATCATATAAAATAAAAACGTGATTTCATGATTATTGTAGTTAGTTTGGCTGTCAACAGATACATGCCAGAATCCCCTTGAAAGAGGAAGCCTCAATTGAAAAGTTCCCTAGATTAGATTGGCCTGTGGACATGTCTGTAAGTTATTTTCTTAATTGCTATTTGATTCTGAAGAGCCCAACCTATTGTGAGTGGTACACTCCCTAGACAGATGGGCTTGGGTTGCATGACAAAAGTAACTGCGAAAGCCAGTGGGGAAAAGCTAGTAAGCAGCATTCCTATGTGGTTTCTGTTTCAAGCACCTGCTCAGATTTCCCACAGATGATGTGTAAAGTGTAAAGTGAAATAAATTCTTTGCTCTCTTAGTTCCTTTGGTCCTGGAGTTTATCACAGCAACAGAAAGTAAAATAGAACAGAAATTGATAGCAGGAATACAGGGCATTGCTGTGGTGGACCTGAATATGTGGCTTTTATGCCTTATAAATGCTTTGTGGAAGAAGGATGGGGAATTGGAGAATTTGGGGGCTTCCAGCTTAAAAAGCGATTGAATGCTTAGTTTAATGAGCTGTTGTGGGAACTTGGAAGACAATGCTGAGAGCAATGCCAATAATGAGGCCTGGCTCATGAAGTTTCTGAGCTGTGTG
The DNA here is from genome assembly GCF_000317375.1 of Microtus ochrogaster. Classification (NCBI taxonomy): domain Eukaryota; kingdom Metazoa; phylum Chordata; class Mammalia; order Rodentia; family Cricetidae; genus Microtus; species Microtus ochrogaster. The sequence goes on along the minus strand of NW_004949134.1, from coordinate 2,542,379 downwards.
TGTGATATTTTGAAAAACTGATTCCAATAGAGTTGAAATTTTTTGCAGTAATATTTATGATACTACATTAAACTTAAGATTTATTAGTTATGTTTTATTAATAATACTATATGTAAAAGTTGACTCATTTGTATGAGGGTAGATGTGTTATATGAAGGATTGTACATCATTTTACTGAGCTAAAATTTATATCTGAAATAATGTCAAATATTATCATTCTAACAGATAAGGAGATGTAGCATATAGATTATATGAAGATTTTCTTAATGATTATTATGTTTGAAACATTTAGAATGACATCCACATATTTAAGAATGACACCTACACATTAGACACACGTAAAAATCAAGTTAATATTAGTGATTTTGGCAGTGATTGAAGATAGCTCATATTGACATAATAATAATTAATAATATGCAATATATTATAATATATTAATATATAGAAGTATACAATTTTGTTAATTATGTATGAATAATACTAAAAGTTAAATCAGACTTCAGATTGGTATATGCTTCATTTTCTCTAATTTATCTATATCCATATTTTCTTCCCATTTAACCTAGCTGTAATATGGGTGCAACACTGCTGACCCCACAACAGCACATAACAATTTTGAAAGGATAGGAGAAACAACATTACCCTTTACAATGAATATATACTAATACAACACCTCCCCACCAGCCCCAGAGAGAAACTTTGTGTTCATTACCTGACATATTTGCACTACTCACCCAGCTGTTTTCAGTATCCAGGCTACAATATAGAATGATTTAGCTAAAGATCGCTAAGCTCATACCATTGGGATTTAGATTCCCATGAAGTTTTTGGAAGAGAATATTGAATGTTTGCCCCCAAATCAAAACTTTTATAATTCAAGACAAGGAATTTGAATGTTGTTAAATGTTTAATGCTCAGAAACACCCATTTCAATAGTATATTGCTGTATGTTTTGTAAGATTTATAACATTTTAAATTTGGCATATCAGTATCTATACTAACAGGTGATTAAAAATATGTTTGTTTTACATGTTGTCTTATGGCCATAGCAAATGTCTGTGTACATCTTATTTTATTACTGCTTAAAGGAAATATTGATTAGAAATAAATGTGTTCTAAATGTTTTGTGGGTAATTCTTGACTATTTTCTCTATCTATTGAAATTGAAAGTTGTACTGGCTATAGTAGTCTTGGCTGGCATCTGTGGTTTCTTAAAGTCTATAGAAAGTTTTTTTTTTTCAGTTGACAGCTGTTCCTCTATTTATTTCTTTTGTCACATACATTTTTCCCTAATCAATTTTGTATTATACAAGGGCTTGACCCCAGGAAAAGGCTCACACACTTGAAATTGCTCTGGCAATATTTTTAGTGGGGTGAAAACTGTCAAATGCAATGGGCATATTTTCGTTCACCAGACACTTCTACTTCCTTTGACGGTAATCTTTTTTTTTTTCAAAAAAAATCTATTTATTTCTTGTCATTTTGGTGGAATGAGCTAATCTTTATCCTTTATCTTGCTAAAACTTTTTATGCCAAGTTTCAAAAACAATGTTATTTTTTTCATTTCATTTTTATGTTTTAATCAGATGAATTTACCCTTCATATTTTAAAGTACCATCTATTGAGAGATCCTCAAAGTATTTCACCTGTGTGATTCTCTCTCTCCTTCAACTTTTAAACAAAAGGTTTCTGTAGCTTTGGAGTTTGTCTTGGAACTAGTTTTTATAGACTGGGCTGGCCTCGAACTCACAGAGATCTGCCTGCCTCTACCTCCTGAATGCTGGGATTAAAGGCGTGCACCACCACCACCCAGCCCCATGTTTGTGATTCTTAAAACACACAACCAGGAATTTTTCATATAAAGTTGGTTATCTTCTTCCTTGCCATTCTGTTTCCTTTTATGTGGCAGAAGTTCCAGATCACAGTCTTTTCCTTCTTCTTAAATCAATATAAAGACACTCAAAAACTCTATGGAGATGCCCATCGATAAAGACATTCATTTGTTCTAGGCAGCCAGGAACTGAGGCCCTGTGAAAGAGTTATTTCACTCACCATGTCAGGACAGGTAACACACAGTACTGGCTGACATCATTCTGACTGTAGAATCAACATTGTTGGCGGCTCCATCTCTGGGCGGTTGGTTCTGGGTTCTATAAAAATGTTGACTGAGCAAGTCATGGCAAGCAAGCCAGAAACCAGCTCTCCTCCATGGCCTCTGCATCAGCTTTTCACTCCAGATCCCTGCCCTGCTTGAGCTCCCGTTCTAATATAATCTCCTTTGATGATATGAAAGTAAGTCAAAAACCCTTTCCTCCCCAACTTCCTTTTTGGTTATGATGTTTTGTTACAGCAAGAGAAACCCTAAGACATACTGTTTTGTTAGCCTATAGGAATGTTTGCAATCCTATATCATTGTGCTTACTTTACCATAGTGAAATTCCTTAAATATTTATTTCCCAAACTCTTGCAATACTGAAAAGCAAAGATTCATATTAGTCTTTAAAGCCATGTATTGATTGTATGATTTCACTTGCATTTTGCAAGTCTGAAAACAAAACAGACAGACAAGGACACATTTATTTTAATGTCAGGACTGTTGGAAGGTCATATTATTACAAAACCATGTGTTATTTTAGAGTAGATCATAATACATCAATTGTATTTCATGGAACAAATATGATTTGTAAAGTTGAATAGATAAAGTTGAATAGTTAAATAGATAGTGAATATCACACTTATAAATCATGTATATTTTTATTATAATCCTTATAAAATGTAGGGAGATGTTTATAACTAAAATACACATGATTAGATAGTCAATAAATTCATTTTGCATGGCCTTTATAAAATTTTATTGTACACATTTACTGTGTATGACATGATGCTTTCATATATACATATATTACTATAGTTATGCAAAGAAATGTATCACTGGTTACTCATTTTTTGTGACAAGAACACCTAAGATCTACTCGTTCAGCAAGTACCTTGAGTGGAACACAGCATTAATAACTAATGTTGTGAATTATATCTTTAGACTTGCTTATCATAGTTATCTTCTACTTTATTTACCTCTGACATATGTCTTCCATCTTCCCAATGTCTTACTTTACCAAAGCTTTTGTTAATTATTATTTTATTCCCTGTCTCTGTGTATTCAAACTTTCTTTTTTTCTTGTTGCATCAGATATCTCACCTCAGACAAGCACTCCATCATTAGTTACACATTCAGCTCTGTTTCCCTTTTTCATTTAGAGACAGGGCTTTACTAAGCAGTACAGCTACCTTATGAGCCTACAGTCCTCCTGCTTCAATATGCCAAGAAGCTATAATTATAAGCCTATGCAGCAGGTCCTGCTGACTTCATCATTTTACTTCTATAAAGTACACTCAGATAATCAGAATATATTATCAAAAACTCCCTTGTAGTTAATTTTACAATTAACAGAATTCCAGAATTTTATGTCTAGCATATATAATCTCCCATTTCTTATAAATTTAAAACATTAAATATAATAATGGTAGAATATTTGATGTCTAAAATAATAACTATCTGAGTATCAAGTATTGTATGACTTATTTCTACATATTTTTATGTAAAAAAATGCTGTATCTGTCTCATATTCACCAAAAATACTGTTTGATGGCCAAACAAGAAGGCTCAGGAGGTAAAAATGCTTACCATTGAGAATGATGACATGAGTTTGATGCACAAAACCCACATTCTGGAAGGAGGGAACCAACAAGATTCCCTCTTATCTCTACAGTGAGACTTGGTACTTCCATTCACATATATGCATACATATACATAAGAAATAAATGTATGTATAAATATTGAACATTTTTGAAGTGGGTCCAAAAGATAATGCTATTTTACCAATTCATTATCATATCAAATACAGGTAATTAAGAGTTTATTGTTGTTTATTTAAGGTTTAATACTTTTGTGGTTCAATAATTGAAAATGTCCATTAAAGAACTAAAATGGCATTTTGTTTTTGAGACAGGGTTCCTTTGTTTGACCTTGACTGGCCCAGAATTAGCTCTCTAGACCAAGCTGTCCTTGAACTCAGAGATCCACCTGCTTTTGCCTCCTGAGTGCTGGTATTAAAGGCATGCACCACCACTGACTAACATAAAATAAATTTGGTAAATAGTATTTAACACCTTTCTTAGGTCATTAACAAATATCAATGATATTTACCATGGCTGAACACATAATAGGGAAATAATCTCCAATTGATGAGAATAATAAATAGTACTCTCATAGTCTGTCTCTGCTGATACAATAAAATACCTGAGGATAATTTAGTTAGTACAGACACTTATTTCTCATAGTTATAAAAGCCTGAAGTTCAACAAGATTCAGTATCTAGTAAGGGCTCTTCTCCTTTTCCTTCTCCTTCTTCAATGGCACCTGAACAATACATACTTTAGAGAAGACACTTATTTTCCACAGTAAAAGAGACAAAAAGAGCAAGGGGAACTTCAAAAATAACTTGAGAATATTATTAACTCATATATCAGCTCCATCCTCATGAGTTAATCTTTCCAATACTGACATATTGGTGATTGATTTCACACATGACTTATGAGACATATCGAAACTGTAGCAATAACTAAATATGACACACTTTCTCATAGATAAAAGATAATATGCAGATATAATTAGATCATTTATTCAGAATTAAGTCCAAAAAATGAAGTATTCTGTTGGTTTGTTTCCTTTCTGTAAATTCTCAGCTTTTGCTATCATATGGGGGATATCATGAGGTGCAGATGACTAAGAGGAAAGAAAAATGAAGTCTGGCCTAGACAACAAGTCATAATTGCCAATAATGGAGAAACCAGGTATGTTAATAACTATATGAAGGAAGATTGAAAAATTCAAAAAATAAAGTAATAGTTAAAATAGTTATAAATAGAAAGTTACCGTCTCTGTGGCGCAATTGGTTAGCGCGTTCGGCTGTTAACTGAAAGTTTTCAACTAATTCCTAGCTATCATATATATCACTTTAATAGTGTTTTGACAGCTACTAATAAAAAGTAACTTAATATTAGTACATGATTTTTAAAAAACAAACAATCATGAAAATGAATTAGATAAATTTTATTTCTGGAGAAAATTTAAAGTCTTAATTAGAAGTGAATGGTTATTTCTAATTTATAAAACACACTACAACAAACTTACAATAGGTAAAAATTAAAGCAAAGGTAGAGTAGCAATAATCTTTTTAAAGTAAAATTTAAATTTTTAAACATGATAATATAAAAAATGGTACTGAACAATTGAAAGTTAATTGATAAGTGTAAACTATGTGTAGTTAATCTTCATCATCAACAGAAAAATTTGGATTTGCTTTGATGTTTCCAGGAAAGTTTTTGTTGTTATTGTTGTTTTCTATTGTTTGATTTTTCAAGACAGGTTTTCTGTGTGTATACCTGGTTGTCCTGGAACTTGCTTTGTAGACAAGGATAGCCTACAAATCACAGAGATCCACCTGCGTCTTCCTCCTGAGTCCTGGGATGAAAGGCCTGTGTCACCACCACCTAGCAGTTCCCTGGGCCATTTAACTGAGGAAATTAGTTCCTTCCTGAATACAAGTGGCATTATACTATGGGCTGGTGATCTAAACTGAATAAAAATGAGAAAAAAGGATAAATTCTGATGTGCACCAACAGAATATGGGGAGTCCCAGTGACACAAGTGTTACCAAGAACCCTGCTTCTCCTTCTGTACTATGGTGGGTTATTCAAATCCTGAGTCAAAATAAAAATCTTACTTTTCTTTGTTTCTCAGGTATTTGGTTACAAAAATCTTGAAATAGCTAATATATTACCATTTTTCACATTTGCTTTATATACTGAAATTATGCATTATAATTCTATGGTTATATAAAAATTATATAATAGGTTTTTAGCAATGGCAACGTAAGAGCTATTTCTGAATGTAGAAACTAAACTAAGACTGAGGATATAGAATACATATATACAACCATAATAATCATAGTAAATTAGCTGACATTTATTGATCATAAATCTCTGAAAAGCATTTAGAAGCATTACATTATTTTATCTGTGTCAAAAAATTCTTTATGAGATTAATACAGCATTCTTGTTCTTTCACAGATGAATAAATTAATATATGAAGATGATGAAAGAACCTTGCTCAAGAAAATTATTTCAAGAATGTTGGCTTCTAATCCTAGTACTACACACTTTTGAACCTAGTGCTGTGGAGACACGGGTAGGTGGATCTCAGAGAGTTTGAAATCACTCTAGTTTACATAGTGACTTCCAAGACAGTCAGGGCAACATTGTGAGATCCTGTCAAATAACAAAACAAACAAAAAGAATTTGTGGAGGCAGGATGTGAAAGCAGGTAGCATCTGTCTTTGGATTCTGGAATGTTAATAATTAGTTATACTGACTCCTTTTGGGGTGAAGATATTAACTTCCTTTTAAGAAAAATGCATGACATTTAATAGATAATCCCAATAATAATGAGAAAGTTATGGAACAATATCACATAAATATCAATATAAGTGTCGATCACAGCTTGCGGGCAGCCACCAGCAGTGCAGAGTTTGAAGGGAATTCACAGAGTCAGCACATACTATGACTTTCTTAGCTGAGGGTGTTAGAGAAAAGACACAAACTCTCTTGATGGTTTCTTTCAGGCCTTTTCTTAGCTCTTCTTTTTCATTCTCTATTCTTTATTTTCCTTGTGATTTCCTTCTCTCATTCTTGATATATTCTTTATAACTCTATCTTGATTCTTTTTTTAAATTTATTTAATTATTAAAGATTTCCATCTCTTCCCCGCCACCACCTCCCATTTCCCTCCCCCTCCCCCAATCAAGTCCCTCTCCCTCCTCAGCCCGAAAAGCACTTAGGGTTCCCTGACCTGTGGGAAGTCCAAGGAACCCCCACCTCCATCCAGGTCTAGCAAGTTGAGCATCCAAACTGCCTAGGCTCCTACAAAGCCAGTATGTGCAGTAGGATCAGAAACCCATTGCCATTGTTCTTGATTTCTGGAGCAGAAGGAGAGAGAACACGCGCAAGGAACTAAGGACCGCAAGGGGTGAACCCACATACTGAGACAATGGGGATGTTATCTTGGGAACTCACCAAGGCCAGCTGGCCTGGGTCTGAAAAAGCCTGGGATAAAACCGGTCTCTCTGAACATAGCGGACAATGAGGACTACTGAGAACTCTATCTTGATTCTTGATGTTTTTATTCTAATTCCTTTTAACTTTCTCATTTTTGATGTTTTCCTTCCAACTCTCTCATTCATGATGTTTCCTGTCTAACTCATTTTAACTCTATCCTTTCCCTTACAATTTATACACCCCAGCAAAATATTTCAGGCAATATAAAAGTTATAATGTGGTTGCATTCTGTTTCTCAAGTAAATGATTAGAATGAATTCATATAAAAAACAGCATGTCTTCTATATCCCTTACATGATTAAACATTTTGTGCATTGCAGTAGAAAAACAAACTACCCCAAAAACCTATATACATTCATACCCAAGAAACTTTTTATACATTAACAGTGTACAAACAAGCAAGATATTCTTTTACTGGAAGACTACATTTTGTGGTTACAAAGGAAAGACAAATCAGTTTATTACTTATCTTGAAAAGTTATCTTATAAGGAATCTGAAATAAATCATGAATCTAAATTTTTATTCATGAAAACCAGTCAGCTCTACTTTAAATCTTTAGGGTGCATACCCACTCATCCACAGTTTTTTTGTTTGTTTTGTTTTTTTAATGAGAAGATTAAAAGCAGAAATGGGTATAAGGTATTAATCATCATCTTTGGTCATCAACCAATTCTAGCAATAAAAACACATCAATCAGCTAATGATAATTGGGCTTCATTGTTCTTGTTTCCTGGACTTAAAGAGTTCTTTATTCAACTATGCGGCTTTCTAAAACTTTGGATTGTCTTTTTGGGGTTTTCAACTCAACGCTATTTGACAAAAATATCTTAGTCTTACTTTAATTTATTTTCAAAGCTTAAATGTTCCATATACTCTTCAAACAGCAGTACAAACTGGGGTCCAAGTGCTCAAATACATTGACCTACAAGTGATGTTTCTCATACAAAACACCACATATATCTTCTATGGAATTATTTAATGACTGAGTGTAAAAAAATAGAAATGTATTACTAAATATATTTAGCCCTTTTGGACTATTTTCTTTAAACTTTAGCTTATTATTTTATTATTGTTGTTGTGGTGGTAGTGGTACTTTTGTGGTTCTGGGGTTCAGACAGAGAGCTTTATAGTTGCTCAGTAAGTTCTCTAACACAAAGCAAGATCTTTGACCTGGTATTTCACATTTTATAAAAGTGTAACTTTGTATATAAACATTAACATATGTATACACAGTTCCATTTAGACTATTTGCAATATTTTCATTTATAACAATGTTCTAATAAACATTTTCTACATTTGTCCTTGGAGATATTTGTAAGGCTTTCTTAAAAATCCAAATTTTTGACATATAGGCCATTGTATTATATCAGGCAGAATAAGGTGTCTCCTCAAGATTGTCATCCCCTGGAGTACATATACTTTCCATTTTCCTCAATCAAACACTAATCTAGGTATTGCTGTGAACATATTTTAAAATGTTCCAAATCAGTTTGACCAAGTGCTCTCTTGAAAATCAATCAAGTGTTTTATAATTGACTCTGGTTTTTGCAATTTCTATTCCTTTTATAATAATTCTGAATTTTCTACATCTTTGCTTCCACTAAACTGATGCTTGTATATGAGTCTGTAATATTTTAACAAAAATATATAAAATAAATATTTGTAGCTAATTAAATGTGGCATAAACAGTTTCTCACTATAGTTTTTTCAAAGTTCTCATATATTGGTTCATTGTTATTGAAAACACAATGAGGGCTTGTGTATTTCTACTATTACAAAACATTTTCTTTTTCTTCATCGTGTATTCATATGCAAACTGTGAGCTGTTTTAATATAAAAAACATTTTTATTTTTGTATTTGAGAATACAAAAATAGACTTATTTTGAGAGTACTATTTACCTTTTCTTGTTTTTTACACCCCAACCACAGTTTCCCCTCCCTCCACTCTTCTTAGTTGCCTTCACCTCTGCTCTGCCACAGATCCACTCCCATTCTATTTTTCTCTTCAAAAAAATCAGGTCTCCAAAAGATGACAGCCAGACAGCACAAAACAAGATATATATGAAGGTATTATGAAGATATATATGAAGGGCCTTGTATTGAGGATGGAGAAGGCAACAAATTGGAAGAAAAAAGAGTACTATGAGCAGTCAAAAGGTTCAGATCTACTCCTACCGCCACTGTTAAGAGTCCCACAAAATATACCAAGCTATTAGCTATAACATATACACAGAAGACCTGGTGCATAACCATGCAGTACCTATGTTTTCCACGACAGTCTCAGAGAGCCCATGTGAACCCTGCTTAGTTGAATCAGTGGACCATGTTCTCCTGGCATCCTCTATCTTCTCTGACTCTTATAAGGCATTCCCCGAACTCTGAGGAGAGGGACACAATGAAAAAAAAAATTCAATCTCTCTATATAATGACTCGCTGTGGGTGTCTGTGCCACCATTGTCCCAGTATATCTTGTAGTCAGGACTGATTGTAGGTGGAGGGTGTTATGGCATGTTTTTTTCTATTTCTGCAGTCTGCAGAGTACCTTCTCACAATTAAGAGACCAGAATGAAGGGGTAAAAGTTTCAAACCTTCAGCAACTCAACTGCTCTATATTCAGTGACCTGAATGGAAGTTGTCCTTGGCAATGGGAACCTGCTGTCAGTTTCAGAGGGTGACACTCTGTTTTAGCACCAGTTTGGTTAGTTTAGAGATCACCACAGGAACTTCTTAGCCAACAACTCTAATAAATATAACCCAGTACCATCACTGGAATCCTTGCCTGTTTAAATTTGTACCCCATTTATAATAGGATTATTTATTTTTAACTATATAGTTTCATAAGTTTTTTTATATGTTTTGGATATTAGACATTTATCTGATGTGGAGTTGGCAAAAAATCTTTCATGTTTCATAAGTTGCCTCTTTGTCAGAATGAAGCTCTCTTTTGCCTCAAAGAAGCTTTTTAGTTTCATAACATCCCATTTATTAATTGTTGATTTTAGTGATGTTGGTGTTCTGCTCAAGAACTTGTCTCCTGTACCAATTCATTCAAAGCTGTTGCCAAATTTCTCTTTATTCAGATTCAGTGTGTCTGGTCTTATGTTGAGGTCTTTGGTCTACTTGGTCTTAAATTTTGTGCAGGGTGATAAATAACCGTCTGTTTGCATTCTTCTATATGTGGACTTCCAGATTGATCATTTGTAGAACTGCTTTCTTTTTTCATTGTACACTAGTCTTTTATAAAAAAAAAAAAAAAAACAGGTGTCCATATGGGTATGGATTTATGTCTGGCTCTTCAATAAGATTTCATTGATCAATGTATCTGTTTTAATGGCAACAACATGTCTTTTTTATTACTACAGCTCTATAATACAACTTGAAACCAGTAATGGTGATAACTCCAGCAATTTTCAGGATTGTTTTTAACTATTTTTCGTTTTTTATATGATGTTGAGAATTGTCCTTTCAAGATCTGTAAATATTTGTAATGCAAGTTGATGGGCATTATATTGAATCTAAAGATTGCTTTTGGTAATATTTTGACTATGTTAATTGTCCAATTAACCAATTACCAATCCAAGAGCATGTGGAATCTTTCCATCTTCTGATATCTTCTTCAATTTCTTATAATTTTGACCATATGAGTCTTTCACTTGGTTGCTTAGAATTACAGCAAAATATTTGCTGTGTTCTTCAGAAGATAGAGCTGAGGCAGAAGAGTTCCTGACGGCCTCTCCCTGGGTCTGAGTGGGATGGTGACTGTCAAATGACCCAGACCTCCCCCACCTGGCCACTGGGAGAAACACACACTGATCTGGGAGTCTGTCAAAGCAGGATTTTTATTGCATCAGAGCAGAAACTTATATAGGGCTGAGGTAGTGGGCTGGAGTCTTAGGGTGAGGTGAATTGGAGTAAGGAATAAGGACCAATAATATACTGCCACGACAGTGGTGGCTGGACAGAGGCAGGCCTAAGTCAGGCTGTGCTGAGTCACTCTTCTCTAAACTCAAGTTAGGCTTAGGAAGTTACACTGGGCCTCACCCAACCCAAGTTAGGCTCAAGAAGTTACACTGGGCCTCATGCCCAGGCCTCATGAAGCCCAGCATTATAACATTATTTGTGGCTATTCTGAAGGGTGCTAGTTCTCTATTTTATTCCACAGTATATCATTTGTATATAGGAGGGTAACATATCCAGCCACTTTTCTGAAAGTATCAGTGTAGAAATTTCTTTGTAGAGCTTTTATGGTCAATTATGTATACTATCATATTATCTGAAAATAATGAGAGACAAAGAAAGAAAGGGAATATTTCTTTTTTTTATTTTTTACTGATGTGAGACTATTTATTTCCTGTGTTTTCATGTGTGTAGTTAACCTTCTTGGTTTGGAAAGGCTGGGTTGTTAGATACATATTATTTAAATTTGATTTATCATAGGATATCTTGTTCTGTCCATTTATGATGATTGAAAATTTTGCTGGGCATAGTAATCTTGGCTGGCATCTGTGGTCTCTTAGCATCTTCAGGCCAAGCCCTTCTGGTTTTTAGAGTTTCCGTTAAGAACTCAGGTGTAATTCTGATAGATCTGCCATTATGTATGTAACTTGATAGTTTTTCTTTGCAGATTTTCATGGTTTTTGTTGTGTATGTTTAATGTTTTGATTCTTAAGTGGCAAGGAGAATTTCTTTTTTTTCTTTTTTTCCTTTTTTAATTGATTTCTATTGAGCTCTACATTTTTCTCTGCTCCCCTCCCTGCCTCTTCCCTCCCAACTCCAACCCTCCCCCATGGTCCCCATGCTCCCAATTTATGCAGGAGATCTTGTCTTTTTCTATTTCCCATGTAGATTAGCTATATATAAATCTCTCTTAGTGTCCTCATATTTGTCTAAGTTCTCTGGGATTGTGATTTGTAGGCTGGTTTTCTTTGCATTATGTTTAAAAACCAGCTATGAGTGAGCACATGTGATAATTATTTATCTGTGTCTAGGTTACCTCGTTCAAAATAATGTTTTCTAGCTCCATCCATTTTCCTGCAAAATTCAAAGATGTCATTATTTTTTCTGCTGTATAATACTCCATTGTGTAAATGTACCACATTTTTCTTATCAATTCCTTGGTTGAGGGGCATTTAGGTTTGTTTCCCAGGTTCTGACTATGACAAAAAATCTATGAACATAGTTGAGCACATGTTCTTGTGGTATGATTGAGAATCCTTTGTTTATATACCCTAAAGTAGTATTACTGGGTCTTGAGGAAAGTTGTTTCCTGATTTTCTGAGAAATCGCCACACTGACATCCAAAGGGGATGTACCAGCTTGCATCCCTACCAGCAATTTAAGAGTGTTCTCTTTTCCCCACAATCTCTCCAAAATAAATTGTCATCAGTGTTTTTGATCTTGGCCATTCTTACCGGTATAAGATGGAATCTCAGATTATTTTGATTTACATTTCTCTGATGACTAGGGAGGTTGAACATTTCCTTAAGTGTCTTTCAGCCATTTTAGATTTCTCTGTTGAGAGTTCTCTGTTTATATCTGTACTCCATTTTTTTATTGGATTATTTGTGCTTTTGATGATCAGTTTCTTGACTTTTTTGTATATTGTAGAGTTCAGACCTCTGTCTGATGTGGGGTTAGTGAATATCTTTTCCCATTCTGTTGGCTGTCATTTTGTCTTGTTGACCATGTCCTTTGCTTTACAAAAGCTTTTCACTTTTAGGACGTCCCATTTATTAATCATTTCTCTCAGGGTCTGTGCTCCTGGAGTTATATTTAAGAAGTGGTCTCCTGTGCCAATGTGTTCAAGTGTACTTCCCACTTTCACTTCTGTAAGGCTCAGTGTGGCTTTCTTTATGTTGAGGTCTTTGATCCATTTGGACTTGAGTTTTGTGCATGGTGATAGATATGGGTCTATTTTCATTCTTCTACATGTTGATATCTAGTTATGCAAGCACTATTTGTTAAATATGCTTTCTTTTTTCCATTTGATATTTTTGGCTTCCTTGTCAAAAATCAGGTGCTCAAAGGAGTGTTTGAAGGTGTGTGGATTAATATCGGGGTCTTCTATTCAGTTCCATTGGTCCTCCTGTCTATTCTTATGCCAATTCCAGGCTGTTTTCAGTACTGTAGTTCTGTAGTAGTGTTTGAAGTCAGGGATTGTGATGCCTCCAGAAATTCTTTTATTGTACACAATTGTTTTGGCAATCCTGGGTTTTTTGCTTTTCCATATGAAGTTGAGCACTGTTCTTTTGAGGTCTGTGAAGAAATTTGCTAGCATTTTGATGGGCATTACATTGAATCTGTAGATTGCTTTTGGTAAGGTTGCCCTTTGTACTATGTAAATTCTGCCTACCCAAGAGCATGGGAGATCTTTCCACTTTAACAAGACAAGATTGCTCACTCTCTTCATATCTATTCAATATCATTCTTGAGCTCTTAGCTAGAGCAATAAGACACCAAAAGAAGATCAAGGGGATACAAATTGGAAAAGAGTTTAAATATGATAGTTTACATAAGCAATCTGAAAAATTCTACTAAGGAACTTCTACCTATGACTCATAAACGCTTTCAGTAATGTAGAAGGATACAAGATTAACTAAAAAAAAAATCAGTAGCCCTTCTGTACACAGATGGGAAATGGGAAAGAAATCAGAGAAACAGCACTCTTCACATTAGGCACAAATAGCATAAAATATCTCAGATTAACTCTATCCAAACAAGTAGAAAACTTGTATGACAAGAACTTTAAATCTCTGAAGAGGGAATTTCATTTCTGGTCAAATATATTTGGTGCTCTGTGTGCTTCTTGTAACTTTATAGGTATCTTTTTTTTCATTTTTTAATTTTATTTAAAAAAGAACCATTTTTTTTTTACATTTTATATACCAATCCCAGTTCCCACTCCTTCCCCTCCTCCCACTCCCCCCATCTTCCCCACATCCCACCCCATCTTCTTTAGGTCATGAAATTTTTTTCTATGATTTTTAGCATTAGAGTTGAAAATGATAGTAACACATGTTTCACAAAGTTTAATTAAAACAATACATGGGAATTATTTTATGGTCTCTGAATGAAAATTAGTATTCCAGATAAAACAGTTGTTTCTCCATTTCCTAAGAGAACTTAGAACTTAGAAAGAAGTTGTATTGTTTCTTAGATGGCCCCAAAAATGCACCTAGAAAGAATTAGAAAAAATTTATATTAATATTTTAACCACTCTGGGTTTTTTTCTTACCATTTTTGAGGCAAGATACACTGTGGAATAATTTAGGTAGAGATTTTAGTTCTACAATTGAAAATCAGGAAGTAGGAAATATATACAGAAAAGATTCAGGCTCAAAGTTTAAGTTTATGAAAGAGTAAATAGTTTGTTTACATTTGTAGTGATAAGTTTGCATACATCTTTGTTCAATAAAGGGGAGAGTTCAGTTTGATAAAATTATAATTCATGCCACAGAGCAATGAATTTTGCTACAATATTTTCTCAAAAATTTTCATTAACATATGTAAAGTATATCCATAAAAGATTTTTTTAGTGAGTAACATTAATGAACTCAACATTCATTCACTCATTCAGTGATAAAGTTACATTAAATGCTATTCTTACTACATGCAGAAAAGGAAAATCCAATATGATATTTATGGGTTTATGCACACTGAATGTCAAAGATTTGATCTTTTACTCTTAGGTGTTCATCTGCAAAATTGATGATGTGGTCCTTTGCCTGGCAGCTCCAACTCAAGCTTTGGAGCAGGATAAAAAGAGAACTGAAAACAAAGGTGAAATCATGGAAGAAAGACAATGTTGATTTAAAAATTCCTGAAAATACATGTAAAATTAACTATAATGAATATTGTAATCTTTGTATAGTATAATAAAATTTAATAAAACTGATACATTTATAGCCGATTTTTTGCACCCCAGTCTCAGGAATCATTGCAGAAAGAGATATGGAAATGTAATAAGAGTGAGAGGGAAATGAAGTTTGCTATCATGTATGTCTCCTGGAAAAGTCAAACAGAAAGGCCAACCCCATGTAGTTTCATCAGCATGGCTACCTACACTAGCACTAAATAAAACAAAACAAAACAAAACAAAACAAAAAACACCACTAAGAGCCATGCTAACATGGAAGGGGTTGATGTGGGATTCCATTTTGTATGTTGTAAATACAATAGGTTATTTAATAAAAAAAATAACTGACTTGGCCTGATAGGGCAAAAGAATAGAAGTAGGCAGGGAAAACTAAGCAAAATGCTGGGAGGAAGAAGGGTGGAGTCAGAGAGAAGCCATGGAGCTGCCGGATATAGACGCTGGGAACTTTACCTGGTAAACCACAGCCACAAGGTGATAGACAAATTAATAAATAATGGGTTAAATTAATATAAGAGTTAATCAATAAAAAGCTGGAACTAATGGGCCTTGCAGTGATTTATTTAATACAGTTTCTGTGTGATTTTTTCTGGGCTAAGCTAGCTGAGCGGCTGAGAAATATCAAGAGGCCTGCTGCAGTAAGTGGGAAAGTCTTTGGGTCCTCAACCATAGACAAAAATACTACAAGCAACTGGGAATTGCTCAGAGCAGGAGAAAATGTCTTCTCAAAGGAAGAGCCCTCCAATTGGTTAACCCTGAGATCACATACAATCAGGAATAGTATGTGACCCAATTATACTGCTTTATGTACTTCAAAAAAATGTGGCAACAAATAAAGGAAAAAGAGGCCATGAATGT
>NW_004949134.1:2508273-2511244 GCF_000317375.1 Microtus ochrogaster | reverse complement strand
TAAGTCATAAACAATGCCACAGCAGTTTGTAATTATGATTAATAGGGTGGTATTTATTTAAAGGGGAAAAAAACTTACAGATCACCATCCTAGACAACAGCCCTCTGCGCAACCAGGAAGGGAGTCTAGTCACCAGCGGAGCAGGAAGTGAAGAGAGAGAGGAGAGGGAAGTGGCAGCTTTTTTAAAGGGAGAGAGACCACACCCCAATGGGCTGGTATCTCAGCGGCTAATAGGCTGGAGGAGCGGGAGGACCTCCCGCAATAGTCCAGTATCTTAGAGATTTCATGCCTTTGTGTGTTATTACCTTTCCTTTCAAATAAGTCCTTATTTCAGAATTTTCTTCAGGAAATTAGTTGATGTGTTAAAATAAACTATAAGGCAAATTAGCTGATGTGTTAAAATAAACTATAAGGCAAAACTGAATAAATTTAATTTTTCAAGTGAAGCATGATTAATAAAATCTCAGAGACAGCCATTGGGGTTCAGAGTGAAAACTAAAGCAGCCAGACACTAACTTTTACCTCAATCTCAGTATGAAAATGATGATACTACCTCCAGGAAACCGCAAAATGAGACTAAGAGAAAGCTGTTTCTTCCCCTCTTAAAACCCTCTGTAGTTCTGGGGTGATTAAGTTAAGTGAGGGGTGTTAGTAATGTGAGAGAGAATAGGACTTACAATAATCAAAACGCATTTTATACATATATGAGATTGTCAAAAATAAATATAATTAATAAAAGTACTAAATTTTTAAACATTGAAGATGTCCATTTTATTTTTGAAACCATGCTTATTTCAGTTTAAAAGTTAACACATTAGCAGAATTATGTATTATAGTTTGTATAATCAATATTAATTTGCATGGCTGGAGTCAACATTTTCAGATAAATAAAAAAGTATTTTGCTTAAAATGAATATACACTGTGTACTCTGTAAATTGTAGGTAGTTATTACATTGTTGTAAGCCTTCCCAATGAATATAACTATAAGATATTGTAGGCCAGGCTAAATCAGCAAGCTTGTAAAGTTATAATTATCTAGTTGTATTCATCATGCTGTAAACACTCATAGCATTTTATTTTCTTCTCAATGTTAAGTGAAGATGGAGGCCCTAGGTAGTTTCCCTTACATGTAATTAAATAAGAAAATCTAGGCTGCCAAAGATCACACTGATTGGATATAAGAGTCTAGAATTAAATATGTATTGTAAGCCCAATGATTCTTCTTTCAAAGAATGTATTTTATTGTTGCTTCAAGAATTTTTTATATCTGAGACTACACCACAAATGATGTCTTCCTCATCTTCACTAGCAGCTTTCACACACATCAATTCTTTTCTTACTGAGCTAATTTGCTCTCATTTGGTGTTGTAAATGTGACTCTGACCCGAGACAAATTTATAATAGATTTTTATTTTATTATTTTTTCCCAGGGGTAAGATTTATGAATGCTATTTAAATGCTTATTAAATTAAATGTATCAAATCATATGAAGTTAGAAAACTATTCAAGTGGTTGGCAATTCCAAGCAATGAAACACATTAGTATATGTAGACCAGGTCATATTACAAAGTCAAAATGCAGGAATTCAAAGTATCTGATTTAAAATTTAATCTTGTCTTATGTCTGTAATGTAACTAGTTTTTTTTCTGTTACTATTTTTCTCCTGCTGACTATACAGCCATATTTTCAATACATCCGGTTCAGAAGACATGACATTGAACCTCCTTAATTGACACAGGTAATCTTCCAGATCAATTTGATGAAGATGGTCCTAAATTCCAGCAGGAATAATAACTGGATTTATACAGGAAGCTTGTCTTAGTTTGATTTATTTTTTGATTTTTTGGGACAGGGTTTCTCTGTGGTTTTGGAGCCTGTCCTGGAACTAGCTCTTGTAGACCAGTCTGGTCTCGAACTCACAGAGATCCGCCTGCCTCTGCCTCCCAAGTGCTGGGATTAAAGGCATGCGCTAGTTTGATTTTTATTGCTGTGAAAAGACACCATGACCATGTGACAAAGAAAACATTTAATTGAGGGTGCTGGCTTACAGTTTCAGAGGTTCAGTTAATTATACTCATGGCAGTGAACATGGCAGAATGCAGGTAGGCATGGTCCTGGAGATATAGCCAACTGTCCTACATTTTGCCGGGAACAGGAATTCAACTGACACATTTGTTGGTATCCTGAGTATATGAAACCTCAAGGCCTGCCCCCACAGTAACACACTTCATCCAACAATGCCATACCCATTCCAACAAAGCCATGTCTCCTAATAGTGCCACTCCCTATGAAATAATGAGATTATGGGGACCAATTATATTGAAATTATCACAAGGGTCTAGTGGATGCTCTTGAAAATTCTATGGTACATTTGACAATGTTTTAAGGTACAGTAGGGATAGTAGAGTTTCTGTCATGTAGTAGATGAAGACCTAGAAATTGTAGAATATCCCTCTTCCCAAATCACTAAAATGTCAAGCCCCAAATATCTGTAATGCTGAATATTTTAATTTTAGTCTATTACCTATTCCCTTACAACAACTAGTATGCATTCTAATTTCTCCCTCATGTTGAGAATAATACAAGTATTTTGCTTTCATTTACTCACAATACCTTGCATGTTAGAAGATACTAAGAATAATAAGTATCTATGTTCACTGAGTCCTCCCCCTTTATTTTAGAGTACTAAGAAGTTAATTCTCATGTGGCCTTTCAGAGAATTATTCTTCTAAAGAGACTCTGACTCCTTTGCTGGCTTTGGGGACCCTTTTCCTAACACTAATTTGGTTCTCACAGCCTTAACATGAAGGGAGGTGCCTAGTCTTACTACAACTTGATGTGCTATGTTCAGTTGATAATACATGGGAAGCCTGTCATTTTCTAAATAGAAGTGGGTGGTAGAGGGAGAAGGGAGTGGATGGGTCCTAAGAGGAGAGGAAGGAGGGAAAGCAATGCTCAGGACATAAAAAA
>NW_004949134.1:2504601-2507611 GCF_000317375.1 Microtus ochrogaster | reverse complement strand
ACAGGGTTTCTCTGTGGTTTTGGAGCCTGTCCTGGAACTAGCTCTTGTAGACCAGGCTGGTCTCAAACTCAGAGATCTCTTAGTTATGATAAAATATAAAGTAGATATAAATATTGTAACTGTAATTCTTGCTTAATACCTGTTTTTTATATGTAATTTTACTCTGTTAAAATTACAACCTTACTTTTCATTTAGACAAAAAAGGGGATGTGATGTGGGATTCCCCTATGCATGCTGTGGTTACCATTGATTAATAAAGAAACTGCTTTGGGCCTATAGCAGAGCAAAACAGAACTAGGTGGGGAAAAGTAACCTGAATGCTAGGAGAAAGAAGGCAGAGTGAGGAGAAGCAATGAAGCCCTGCCAGAGACAAACGCTGGCTTTCTGGTAAGCCACATCCAGGTGGCAATAGAGAGATTAATAGAAATGGGTTAAAGTAAGAGGTAAGAGCTAGCTAATAGGTCAAGCAGTGATTTAATTAATATAGTTTCTGTGTGGTTGTTCCTGGTCTAGGCAGCCAGGAACAACCAAGTGGCTTCTACCAACAGTACAAGGAAGTTATAGGTTCAATATCTAGTAATACTTTCCTATAAAAAGTAATTGAGGTTCTTTTCAGTTTCTGGATTTTCTGAATAAAACTGCTGTGAACAGAGTTCGACAAATATCATTGTAGTATGGTACAGCATCCTTTGGGTATATGTTCAGGAGTAGTGTAGTAGGGTTTTTAGGTAGATAGATTCTGAATTTTCTGAGAAACATCGTATTGATTTCCAAATTGGTTGTACAAGTTTGCATTCCCACCAGCAATGGAGGAGGCTTTCCCTTGTTCTACATACTTGCCAACATGAGCTGTCACTTGGGAATTCTGATAGTTGTAAGAGGGAACCCCAGAGTCATTTTAATTCACATGTACTTGATGGCTAAGGATATTGAACATTTTTTAAGTGTTTCTAAGCCAGTTGAGAATCCTTTGTTAAAAATTCTCTATTTAGATATGTACCACAATTTTAATTTGAATATTTTATTGATGTCTAGTTTCTTGAGTTCTTTATTTATTTTAGAAATTTGCCCTCTGTCAGATGTGTAGTTGCCAAAATTTTTTTCCTATTCTATAGACTGCCATTAGTCTTATTAACAGTGTCCTTTGTCTTACAAAAGCTTTTCAGTTTCACTAGATCCCATTTAGTAATTGTTGATGTTCATGCCATCTGGCACAGGAAGTTGTCTCCTGTGCCAATGGGTTAAAGGCTATTCCCTTTTTTCTCTTCTATCAGGTTCAGTGTAACTGGATTTCTTGAGGTCCAGTTCACTTGGAATTGAATTTTATGCAAGGTCACAGCTATAGATGCATTTGAATTATTCTACATGCTGATATCCAGTTATACCGCCACAATTTGTCAAAGATGCTTTCTTTTTTCCATACTTTTTTGTATACTTTGGCTTCTTTATCAAAAATCAGGTGTCCATAAGTATGTAGATTTATGTCTGGATCATTGATTCAGATCCACTGATCAACACACCTGCTTTTAATGCCAATACCATGCAGTTTTTATTACTATAGCTTTTTAGTACAGTCTGAAGTCAGAAACTGTGATCCCTCTGGAAATTCTTTTATTGTATAAGACTGTTTATAGTGTTATTACTATAAAGTTCAGTATAGTTCTTTTAATCTCTGAAAAGAATTTTGTTGGGATTTTTATGAGAATGATATTAAATCTGTAGATTGCTTTTTGTAAGGTGATGGAGACAAATTCAGAGACACAGAATCAAATCTTCAGTGGGCCTCGGGAAGTCCTGTGCAATATGGGAAGGAAGGATTATGGGAGCTTGAGGGGCTGAGTACAGAAGAAAATCCACAGAATCAACTAACCTGGGCTCATAGGGTCTTACAAAAACTGAAGTACCAACAAGAGAACTTATATCAGACTGACCCAGGCCTTTTGCACATATGTTACAGTTGTGTTGCTTGGTCTTCCTGTGATACTCCTAACAAAAGGAACAGGGGTTGTCTCTGTTTATGTTGCAGACTTTTGGGACCCTTTCCTCCTACTGGGTTGCCTCATCCAGCCTTAGTGAAAAGGAGGTTCTTAGTCTTACTGCAACTTGATATTTCATGACTGGCTGATATACATAGGTTGCCACACTTTTCTAAAGAGAAAGGAGAAGTAGTAAATGGGGGATGTAGAAGGAAAGTTGGGTAGAGGGCTGGATGGAGAAGAGGGAGGGAGGAGAAACTATGTTTGGACTGGGAAAAAGTAATCTCAACTTTACTGCCTTACCATAAACCTTTGTAACTTGCAAATTGGCCATTGTGGTTTCAGAGAGATTTTTATATTAAGTGAAGTTTCCCATACTCAGAAAGAAAAAAAAATACAGTGTGTTTTCCATCTTATGAATATCCTAGGTTATAGTTTATGTGTATGTAAATAAGAAAGAAGAAAAGGTGTTATTCTATGATTGTGGACAACGTATAATATACTTTTATAGCATAGCTATAGCCACATAGCTAGGATTAATTTTGTAAAGTTTTAGATGTTTTCATTTCTTCTTTATTTTCTAAAATTGTATGATAACACTTAAATTGTTATTTTGCATATAATATAGAATTTAGCTCTTATATTATAGTCCAGGGCAATATGGCACCATGATGGCCTAGATATCCCATGACAGAAAGACTTGAATATTCCAACACAGCTGAAGCATAGGAGACCAAACTTAAAACCAACTTTATGAAGATGCTGGAGGCTCCTAAATAGAATTTTTTTTAAAAAAAATCCCTTAAATAAATTGAAGAAAAGACAAAAAATAGAGAAAATCAATAAATTTCTTAAAGAATGCCAAGAAAGTAAAAAAAAAAAAAACAAGCAAACAAATAGGCGGAGACATTATACATGATCCAAAAATAAAGATATAAGCAATAAATGAAACACAAATAGAGGGAATTCTGTAATTTGAAAATCTGGATGACTGAGTAGAATTTGCAGATAAAAGCATCAACAGCAGAAAAAAA
>NW_004949134.1:2485688-2502082 GCF_000317375.1 Microtus ochrogaster | reverse complement strand
GTCAAGGCTGTCCTCTCTCTCCATATCTAATCAATTCAGTCCCTGAAGTTTTAGTAAAAGCAATAAGACAACCAATGGCGGTTAAGAGTTTACATATTACTATAAAAGAAGTCAAAGTATATATTTGCAGATGTTATAATATTATACATAAGCAACACCAAAAATTCTACCAGGGGACTTCTAGAGCTGATAAATACCTTCAGTAATATAGCAGGATACAATATTAACTGAAAAAAGATAGTCCTCCTGTATACAAATGACAATTGTGCTGAGAAAGAAGTCAGGGAAACAACACCCATCACAAAAGCCACAAATAACATAAAATGTCTTGGGGTAACTAATCAAGCAAGTGAAAGACTTGTATAATAAAAACTTCAAGTGTTAAAGGAAGAAAATCGAAGAAGATATCAGAGGATGGGCAGAACTTCCATGCTCAGTAATTGGTAGGATTAGTATAGTAAAAATGTCCATTCTGCCAAAAATCAATGTACAGATTAAATGCAATCTCCATCAAAATTCCAATACAATTCTTTATGGACTTAGAAAGAACAGCACTCCACTTTACATGGAAGAGCAAAAAAAAGTATTTTTAAACAATACATCCCTGATTTCTTTTTTTGTTTGTTTGTTTGTTTTTTGAGACAGGGTTTCTCTGTGGCTTTGGAGCCTGTCTTGGAACTAGCTCTGTAGACCAGGCTGGTCTTCCATCCCTGATTTCAAACAGTACTAAAGAGCTGTAGTAATAGAAACAACGAACAACCTGGTATTGGCATAAAGATAGACATGTTGATCAATGGAACTGAATTAAAGACCTAAACATAAATCTACACACCTATGGGCACTTGATTTTTTTTATAAAGAAGTCAGAAATATACAACAGGAAAATAGAAAGCATGTTCAAAGAATGATGGTTGTCTAATTGAAAATCTGTTGTAAGAGGCCTCTTGTTCATTCCTAGCTGTCCAAACCCTACATAATCACACAGAATCTAAATTATTTAAATCACTGCTTGGCCAATCACTTAAGCATATTGCTGGCTAGCTCTTATAACTATAATTAATCAATTACCATTATTTTATATTTTACCATAAGGCCCATTGCCTACCAGCAAGGTTCCAGCAGGCAGCTTGCATCTTTCTCCTCTGGGGGCTTTCTGGCATCTCTCGGGTTCTGCATACTCTCTCTATATATCTTTTCCAGCCTGACTATATTCTGTTATGCCATTGGCCGAAAGCAGCTTCTTTATTCATTAACCAATAAAATCAACACAGATACATAAATACTTCCCACACCAGATGTCAGTATGTAGATTCATATCTATCACTCTGCAGAAAACTCAAGTCCAAATCTTCAAAAATCAAAACCTTCAACAAAAGAAACAAATACACTGAACCTGATAGAAGAGAAAGTGAGGAATAGCTTTGAATGCATTGGCACAAGAGAAAACTTCCTGAGCAGAACACCGATCACCGAGGCACTAAGATCAACAATAAATAATAAGGACCTGAAATGCTTCTGCAAGGCAAAGGACACCATCAATAGGACAAGACAGCAGCACACAGAATGGGAAATTGTCACTAATTCTACATTCATCAGAGGTCTGATTTCTAAAATAATTAAAGAACTCAAGAAAGTAGACACAAAAAAACAAATATTCCAATTTTAAAAATGGGGTACAGATGTAAACAGAGAACTATCAATAAAGCAATCTCAAATGGATGAGAGTCACTTAATGTTTAACATCTTTACTGGTTGGGGAATACAAATCAAAATGATACTGAGATTCTGTCTTACACTTCTCAGGATGCCTAAAACGAAAAAGCACAAGTGAGAGCTCATGCTGGCAAGGATGTGCAGCAAGTGAAACACTCCTCCCTTTCTCTTGGGAATGCAAACTTGTACAGTCAGTATGGCAATAAGCATGGCAGTTTCTCAGAACATTAGGAATGCATTTAACTCTAGACCCACTGCTCCCAATCCTGGGCATATACCCAAAGGCTGTTTCATCCTATTACAAGTTCACTTGTTCATCTATTTTCATTGCAGCTTTATTCATCATACCCATAAACTGGAAACAACCTAGATGTCCTTTACCTAAAGACTGGATAAAGCGAAAGTGATACATTTACACAATGGAGTATTACTCTGCCGTGGAAAACAATAACATCATGAAATTTCCAGGTAAATGGATGTGACTTGAAAACAATCATCTTGAGTGAGTAAGATAACCCAGACCCTGAAAGAGAAACATGCTCTGTGATCACTTACAAGTGGATATTATCTATCGTGTAAAAGATGATCATGCTGTGGTTCACAGACACATAGAGTCTAAGTAACAAGAATGGCTTACCAGAGGGGACTCAGAATTTTCCCTGGTGAAAAATAGATCAGATTTTGTGGGTGGACTGGGAATGGGTGGCTTGAAAACAAGAGGGGTTAAGTAAACACTGGGAGAAATTAGTGGATTTACAGAGCATTTGTGGGCAAGCTGAAAAACTAGTGAAGTGGAAACTCCGTGGAATCGAAGAGAATAACCCTAGCAAAGACTCCTGGTCATGGGGGACACAGAGCCTTAACCAGCTGTCTTCTGTAACTAGGCATAGGCTCAAGTAGAGGAACTGGAAAACCAACTCAAATGGAAAACCTTGGATCTACCTACATACAGGTTATCCTGCTTGTTCTAGAACCTAAGCCTAGCTAGCATATTCCTCATCAGGGACCAGACAAACTTCATCCAGCAACTGATGAGAGCAGATGTAGTCGTTATGCAGATCTCAAGGAGTCCTGTGCAGGATAGGGAGGAAAGAAAAGAGGAACCAAAGGGGTCAAGGACACTGCAAGGACGTGGCCCACGTAAGCACCTGGCAGGGCACCAAGGGCTCAGAGAGATCAGGAAGCCTATAATTGTCTGACCTAGGTCCTCTGCATACGTGGTAAGGCTGGGTAGCCTTAATTTTCTTATGGGGTTCCTAACAGTGACAGTGGGTGTTGTCTCTGACAATTTTGCCTGCTTGTGGTCCCCTTTTCCTCCTACCGGGCTTTGTCATCCACCCTTGATTTGGTAGTATGTGCCTGTTCTTATAGCAGCATACCATGCCATGTTTGGTTGATGTCCTGGGAGGTCTATTCTTTTCTGAAGGGAGACCAAAGGAACATAGATCTGGTGAAGAGGGGAGGTGGGATGAGAGACTGCGGGTGGGGGAGGGAGAGAGGGGAAACTGCAGTCCTGATGTAATGTATAAAAGGAGACAAAAAAAAAGAGAAAGAAACAGTGTGACAAGATGCCAAAATGAACAACTAAAAGATTTAGTTATTGACTTTTGTAAAGAACACGTAATTTCAAATGATAAAAATGCAGTTATTTCTGCTTGCTCCAGGTGGCAAAACAAAACTACATGCTTAGTATGATCAGTGAGTATAATAGAGTTATTCTTACTAATTTAAGATTTTCATACCCATAAAATTTCGTATCTTGAGAACATTTTGCTTCTTTAACCTTCACAGTAGAACTAAATTGTAGCTAAAATAGACAGGATTAATTAATTTCCTTTTCAATTTTGTTTCCATATTTGGAAAAACAACCAGTGCTTAGGAGATATTTTGTTATCTCAATTAACTAACAGTCCTTGAAATATGGCTAAAAGTGAAGTGTAATGAGTAAAAATTGCAAAGGAAATTATGCAGCAGAAATACAAAGAGAGAATTGTTTCCACTTCATTCTCAAAGCTAAATTTCCTAGACCTCTCAAATATATAGATTATAGAATGTACAAAGATATGGCTGTGGATTTGATGTTTCTATGGCTGATGTTAATATATTTTCTTTGGTCATCCTTGAAACAATATTGTGAATAAGTAAGAAAATGTACTCTATACTAAGACTATCAACTTTGAAATTTAAATTTTATTGCTGGTATAGATTAAAAGCAGGTTTAGAATTTTTAGTATATTTAGTATAAAGAAAGAATGTATAATTAAGTTCTTTAAAATGTAAAAATGATATATCATGCCTCATTTATACTCTGACAATTTCCTAATTCATTTTTCCATTTAAATTATCTCTGTCATTTTGGTTCGTTTATTTGTTTGTTTATTTGCTTGTTTGTTTCGAGACAAGGTTTCTCTGTAGCTTTGGTGCCTGTCCTGTTACTAGCTCTTGTAGACCAGGCTGACCTCAAACTCACAGAGATCCGCCTGCCTCTGCCTTCCAGGTGCTGGCATAAAGGCATGTTACCACCACGGCCTGGCTGGTTTATGTTTCTTTTATCTATTGGGTTTTTATATTTATACTTGTTTATGAAGGAAGACAAATGAATAGAAAAGACTACGATTGACAATAAATATGTCATAAAACTGCATATATTGTGAAGGTGGAAGCTTGGTTCATGAAATGGGCATTTGTGCATTAATCCTTATCTCCCTCTGTATGGCCAAAGAAGACCTACTTACTACCTTAACTCTTTTTATATTCTTTTTTTTAATTGATTTTTTTGAGTTCTACATTTTTCTCTGCTCCACCCCAGCCTATCCTTCCCCTTTAACCCTCTCCCATGGTCCCCATGCTCCCTATTTACTCAGGAGCTATAGTCCTTTTCTACTTCCCATGTAGGTTATATGCATATATGTCTCTCTTAGGGACCTCATTGTTGTCTAGGTTATCTAGGATCTTAACTCTTAAATAAAAGAACTGGTCTTGGGGCTTGGAGTACTAGAAAAATCTATTCTTGCATACAGAACAGTCAATTTGCAAGCTAACGTTGAGTATAGCTGGACAGTAAAAATTAAAACAAATATTCCTGACAAAAAATGTATTACAGCTTTTTAATCAATAAGCCAGAGAAAAGTAATTGTTGGGAAAGCCCTGATTTTAGAAATAAGAATTTTGAATAAGAAAACTTTATCATTGTAGAGAAAAGGACCATTTATAGGGCTTCAATCAAAACATCTGATTTGGTAGATTAGATCTCTGATATCTCATCACATGTACCTACATGAAAATATCTATCCATAACTGAGTTTTTTTCATCCTTCCTCAAAAAAATCTAACATTATAAAAATAAGGACTAGAGAATCAAATGTCAAGCACTCAAGCACAGCCTATATCAGTACTCTCTAGTTAAACTTCCTTGTCAGACATTTTTGGATAGACAGCCAAATAATGACATAGAGACTTACTATTAATTATGAAAGCTTGGCTTTAGCTTAAGATTGTTCCCATCTAGCTCTTGTAACTTAAATTAACTTGCTTCTATTACTTTATCTGTGCCACATGGCTCTTTACCTCTCCTCAATTTCTGTTTACCCCCCCCCATATCTGGCTGGCAAACATTGGGTGCTTAGATTCATCCTCTGACTTCCTCTCTTTTCCCAGAAGTCCTTGCTAATCTGTCCTACCTAGTTACTGGCCATTCAGCTTTTTATTAAACCAATTACAATGACACAATTTTACACAGTGTGATCAAATATCCCACAACAGTATTCCCTTTCTTTCTTTCTTTCCTTCTTTCTTTCTTTCTTTCTTTCTTTCTTTCTTTCTTTCTTTCTTTCTTTCTTTCTTTCTTTCTTTTGTAGGATAGGTTTAGGGTTTGGCGTTAAGATACATCAATTCTTTATTGTATCTTTAGCTAACAAGCATACTCAGAAAGGGCTGTGATGAGGAAGTGTTATATTAAACTTGGAACAAGGGATTTTTATGAGGCCAAGTACAAGAGAGCTCATTTAAAATATTTAGATGATGAAATAAAACTTAAATGATATGTGAATTTTCTGAGATATGGAAATAAAAATATAATGAGTCTCCCCTTATCCTTCAATTTATTTCACAATATATATTTTCTCTACTCACACGTTGAAGAGTAACTATGTTGATTTCATAATTTTTTTATTAAACAAATTATTTACAAAATTTTCTAAATGATCTAAGTGAAAATCTAACATCTTAATGTTTTGTATTCATAATATAATTTATTAGTAGTGTTAGAAAGTTTTAGGTGAAAACAAACCCCTTATTGGAGCGTGAATAGTATGTTCGATACATTTTGAACCTGGAATATTGTATACATATAAAACATATGATTTTTTTTAAATCACCAGGCAAAATAAAATAAGATAGAGGCTTAAAATATAGTTGTCCATGTCCTTTTGAATTGTTTCATTGTGTGATATTTCACTTAGATTATTTTTTCCAGAATCATTAGTATCAGAAAACACTTCTATGAAAACAGAACCAATTATATCCTCATGTTGTGTTTTATCTTAATTTTAGACCTTAATTCAATTTTTTTCTTAATTCTACCAAATTAATAGTAACACAAATACTTTGTAAATCTATAGTACTTTTATAAAGTACAATAAATAATGATTTAATAATGATATATAAAAGGTAATTCTATAAATATATGTAATAAATTATAGTCAAAATATAACTATACTAGTAATTTTTCCTAGAAATAAATAATAATAAATTTTTGAATAATTTGTTAAATTGTTATAAAGCTAAAATCTATAATATTTACCATCTTAACTTATGAGCATACAATTTATTAGTGTTACATCTCACAAAACTAAAACTCTCTACACATTAAACATTAACTAAGAGTACTCTTCCAAACTTTCCTTCTGGAAGTCACATTTCTCCATTTTTGCAGGTATCTCATGTATAATGTTTGTGACTCAAGATTTTATTTCACTTATTGTATTCTCAGTTAATCTAGTGTCACAGTTTCTTCACTTTTTAAACATAAATAGCAGTAACAATAATATGAAAAAAATATTGCCTTTTGTTTTTTATGTTTTGTATTGATTGGAATAGTGTTACTTCACTTTGGGGAGAAATGGTAACTAAGGCCCTTATTTTCATGTCTTTTAAGCTATATTTCAGAAGTAATATTGCAGGTTATATAATTATTTTAATTTCAACTTTTCGAGGACTACCATACTGTTTCCTATAGTGTCTGTACTATTTTAATATTTTACATTCTCACTATACCTTTGAAAGCTTTTCTTTTCTGTTTGTTAGTACACATCCTAATGAATGTTCAATTATATCTTGCTTGGTTTAGATTTCTATTAATGATTAATGATGATGAACAAATTTTCATGCAGTTCTTAGCTACTTCTATCTTTTTAGAAATGCCACTTTCTCATTTTAAATATTGTGCTGTTTGCTTTTTGTTTTTGAGTTTCAAGAGTTCTTTAAGTATTCTAGATACTATTTTTCAGACTTGCAAATCTTTTCTTATAATACGTTGGTTGTGTTTGTGCTCTGTTGTGTCCTTGATGAATTTTTATACTTTATCTGTATATACTAACAATTTTATATTTCTAATTTAAGTTCATTGATTTGGAACAACATTAACCATCTAACCATGTCATTAAAACAGAAGGAAAACCAGCAAGAAGTGACAAACTTGTCAAATAGACATTTTGCTTGTTTATCTGTAATGTAGTTTCTTTTCAACTATTATATTGATCGAGGTTAGATTCCCTGTCTAAAAGAAGTCAATTCTCCTACTTTTAGTTTTAATCTAATTTTTAAAATTTTCTTGATGGTTTCATACATGGGTACTGTATTTATATTATTTTCACAGTCTCTCTACCCACCCAACTCCTCCTATGTCCCCTCAAGTTCATTGATACCTTTCTTCTATTATTACTGCTATACACATTTTATACATATACATATATCTATACACATACATATGCATATTTATATACACACTATGAAAATATTTAGTGTTGCTGTTGTATAAACATATTTAGTGTTTAGAAAATATATCAGGTGACTTGTCTCTGGAGAAGATTGACTGTCAATCATGAGTCATTGAATGTCTACAGCTCTCTGTATAAGGATGGAGCTGTGAAAAATTTCCTCTATACCAGTTGTCATATTTACTGTTTTCATCATTATGCAGGTCTCTTTTAGGCCATCTTAGTATATTTTCAAGTTTTCGTCTTAAGTCCATGTTCAAACAAGTACCATTTCAAGTTTAATACCTTTGGGATATACTAAGCAATAACCTTAGTCACCCTGGGTCTGGACACCAGAAAACTAAAGGTAACCTCATTTCCCTGGAGTTCATAAAATTAGACAATTAATCAATTTATAGAGACCCTGAAAAATAAATCTAATGTCATTCTTCTTGACATATATAAGATTAACCTTCTAGGTCCAGTTTGTAATTTCCTGTTTGTTTTTTTTTTTTTTGTGAATACTTCAGTATGGCCCTAACTATCAGCTTCTGTAAACTATAATACATCTCATTTCTATATCCTTGTGTTGTTCCTGCCCAACAGATCCATAATGAAATTATAAAACACTAACTAAAACATTGCAGCAAAGCAAAAATTAAAGATAAATGGTAAATGTCTCAATTCAAACTCAAGATGCCTCAGAGAACTTTATGATATACTTCAGTACTTCAAACACAAAGAATAGTGGGTAATATAATTTTGAAATTAAAAGTGAAAATTTTGAGATAAATACATGTTTCTTTATACCAAAATTAAAATAAAGATATTATATGTAAAATGTGTAGCTGATGTTCACCTGATTTGGAAGAACTAATTACTATGTATTAATATTTTGTAAGACTATATTACTCAAAATACATATCATCTAATGAGAAAGGTATACATGTCTAATGATTTTGGTCATACGAACTTTTACTAATATATTATTGTGTCAAAATGAGAAAACAAAATTTTAAAGATGTCTTTCAATCCAGGAATGACAAAAGTAAGATAAACATAACTTAATGTTGTTTGCTGTCCTGCAAGTGAAAATTAATAGCACAATGATACAGCACTACAATGACAAGAGTGGTTAAATTGGCCATAACAGTTAATGTTGATAAGAATTTCAAACAATTAGAACTCTCATATATTGATGAATGAGTGCGTGAGAGGATACAAATACCTTAGATGAACAGGCTAGTTGTAGAATATTATTTTAAGATGTATTACATTTGTTTGTGCTATTGAACATTTGCTTAAGGATGCAAAGATGTGCTTCAGTCTTTCATGTTGTATTTGTTTAATTCTGTGAAACTGTGTTACTGTGCCTGTCTAATTGGTCTAATAAACAGCTGATGAGCCAATAGCAAGGCAGGAGAAAGGATAGGTGGGGAGGCAGGCAGAGAGAATAAATAGAAGGAGAAAAAGAGGATCAAAGAGTGAGAAAAGAAGGGGTCGGCCACCCAACCACCCAGCCAGACACAAAATAAGAAGGAACAAAAAAATATACAAAAATAGAGAAGGGTAAAAGCCCAGAGGCAAAAGATAGATGGGATAATTTAAGAAAAGCCAACTAGAAACAAGTCGAGCTAAAGCCAGGCATTTATAAGCAATAATAGGCCTCCGTGTGTAGTTACTGAGGAGCTGGGAGGATGGCCCCTAAAGATCAAAAAGAAAAGAGTAAAAAAAAAAAAACCTACATTTTGGCATACCAATGTGAGGCTCGTGAATTTCCATATACACACTTATCATAAGCCATATGTTTGGGTGATATCTGTTGGGGTCCATCCTCAATGAGTTCATATGTTCCAGGGTATGGGTGTGTGGATTAGAAATGCTAGGCAGAATAGACAGCGATACAAAAGAAATTTAGCACATAGTACCAGGAGAGCAACTCAGAGAATACTGAATACAGAATCCACCTGTTTTTATTTTCCATATGGTTATCTACCTCAATACAAAAAAAAAAAGGAGAAAGAAGGCACAAGATTGCTTTAACATTACACAAAGTACAACTAGAACAGTTACTTGCACCAGGACTTGAGAAATCAAGGACTTGAGTTAAGCATTCTGAAGTTTTAGGCAGGATATGCAGTAAATACACCCTAGACTAAGACAAGTATTCTGTAGACAGCCAATCCCTATGTGAAACCTGTTTTAAAATGGAGGAGCAGGAATAGGCTAGAATTTTCTGACCTTTGGTCATGGTGTAGCAGTTTTATGGGCCATCTTAATGTCCCAAACACCAAATTACCACACCCTAAGTAAGGATATTTTGTTTGTAGCCACATCTGTTGTCAACAACTTTGAAAGAGTAAAATAAGCACAAATGCTCTGATTTTTAGTCAAGTTGGAACAAGACTCACATTTGTGGGCTCCCACATAGGCTGAGAAACCTGGGGGAAAAAAACTCCTTAAAGAAACCCCTCTAAAAAAAAAGAAGCCCTTCTGGACAACAGAGCACTTAAACAGCCTTTTTTATGATAAATAGAGACAGAAAACTAATTGAAAATGTTTGTCACAGTTTATGACTCTGGTATTTTCTAACAGGGGAACTGAATGAAGTTCCTGGATGTGCATCTCCAACTGGTTCAAATACTTTTTAGATTTGGCTTTCATGACCTGGTAGGCTAACAGAACCAGCCAACAGAACAGCATGGAGATCTCAGCCTTAGTTAGCTTAGAAGTTTAAAGTTTCTTCATATGGTCAAAGAAGGTTAAAAGATTGTTATTCCCAGGTTTCTTGCCCCCGCCCCCCCTCACACACACACCAAAGAGACCACCAGGGATCCAGGACTTGATGCAAAAGCAAGGTTTATTGTATGAGCTTAGGCCAGGAAGTTGTCCAGCACACTCAACTCAGTGAAGGCAGGAGGAGCTATCATTCAGAGATTACAGTCTTGAAAAACCACCAATTCTCACCTAATTTGCATACCTGGACCTAATTGAGGACAACAAATGATTACAAAAGGGCATGTAGTTCAATAAGCATGATATAATTATGCAAATGAAGTATGGACAAAAGTAGGTTCTCAGTTGGCCTGTTCCTATCTGTCCTTGTGGTATGTAGATGAAGCATACAATGGACATATTTTTAATTGGTCAGCTCTTGGCTTTCCTTGAAGCAATGCTCTCCCAGTTGTTATTGGCTCCTCCTGTGATGGCCCTTGTCACATATGAAGTGTTTTTCAAAATAGCCTAGCCTAAACTGTGTGGTTTTGGCAGAAAGCAATTACGTCACTCTGACAGGTTTCATTTCTCTCAAGATATGCAGTAAAAGAGGTACAGATGGAAAAAAAAATCTCTAAATAGGTTACAGTGTGCTTAACTATGTGTGTAGGTCTAAGAAAAGAAAAAGGATATAGTCATAGAAAAAATGAGTTTAAAAATAGTCTTTAAAGAGAGAAGTAAAGTGATAGAAATTTAAAAAGCCACATAAAGATGGGAAATACATAGGTGGTTTGGATCCTATAAAGCATTGTGTTGATTTTTAATATTTTGAATGTTGATAAGCAAACAACTGCTGGCAGAAAAGGGCTTGTGAACAGGAATGTAAAATTGAACCAATCTAGACCCTTTAAAGGTATCTTAACTTTAAAAAAGAAGTCAAAATGTATTTGTCAAAGGGAAATAAAAAGTGCTTTGGAAAAGAGATTTTGGTTTATTCCCATAGGGGATGAGAGGCTGTGGATTCTTTGGAAATGAGATGAATTAGGTTGCATCAAGGGAGACCTTCTAAATCTTGAGAGGTGAAATCAATCAGCAAAGGTTACTGCTGGTCTTCTCAGGACTTAAACATTAACTCAAATTTTCTCAAGCTCCTCTAAAGATGCCTTCACCCACAGATAACAGGAAGCAGTTTAGAGAACATGAAGTCAAAAATCCCAAAAGATGGTGTGAGTGGTCTTTTGTCTTTTGGTGGGTCATGCATAGAGATTTGTAATCATTCAGGGACATATAGGAATCAATTAGGGGAATATTGGTTTATTGATACAAATTTAATTTTGTCACACTGTATATATTTTTCTACTATTCTTTGGGGATGTTGTTCTTACACAACACATTTAAAAATGCAATAATTAGGAAATGAGGTTAGTAACTAATCTACAATAATCAAACTTATAGTCACATTAGGTATGTTTTAAGTTAAATAGGTATGTTTTAGACAGACAGATGATTTTTAAATACTTCACAAAACTACAGAACATGGCATTTAAAATGTCTAATAGCCTATGGTTTTTCATGAAAATAAGACATATCTGCTTGCTTTTAGAAGGACCAATTTACTTCATAAAAGATGACAGACTTTACAGAAACTTGGTAGGAGTTTGCTTTCATTGTGTCAAGGTTAGCTATTTGGGCAGGAAACTGCTTCTGCCTTGACTGCTTGAAAGTATGTCATATAAACTGGACATACAGGACGTGACCATTGAACCTTGCCTAAAGAAGGCTGGACAGTCCTTCAAGATTCCTGTTCATTATGGAGTCTGCCATATATTCTGCAGGATGCAAAGGAAAGCAATTGATGAACTTTGCAAATACAAGGCAAGAAAGTCCTTTAAATGTCCTGCTTCAATGAAAAATCTGACAGATAGTCTAGACCTCTAGTCTGAAGATAAATGCACCAACACTGCAGCAGGACTTTGGATGACTATCCAGGTAGTCAGAAGACTCTGTCATTTGTAGAGTTGGAAGTTACTTACAATGCTAGTCCTGTATACTTGGGTAATATTATATCCTTTTGGGCTCTTTGATGGAGATAGAGACTAAATAATTAGAGTTTTAGTTTTCCCTAATTATGAAAGAAAATATACTAGGTAGAAAATATACTATGTAGAAAACTTTGGAGTCACTATGATAAGATGGAAAGTAGAGTGTTTTCTCTGAATTTTTAAATGCAAATGGACTGAATATTATAAATTAATTCTTACTTGATAACTGTTCTGATTATAGATAGTTTTATTATGTTAAAGTTAAAACCTTTTATTTTTACTTAGACAAAAAGGAAAAATGTTGTAGAATATTATTTTAAGATGTGTTACATTTGTTTATGCTGCAGATCATTTGTTCAATGATGTGAAGATGTGTTTCATTCTTTTATCTTGCTTTCACTGATCTCTGTGAAGTTGAATTTCTCTGGCTGTCTAAATACCTGACTGGTCCAATAAAGAGCTGTTTGGCCAATAGTAAGGCAGGGGAAAGATAGGTGGGGTTGGCAGACAAAGAGAATAAATAGAAGGAAAAAATAGGATCAAAGAGTGAGAAAAGAAGGGGCCAATCATCCAGCCACTCAGTCAGACATGGAATAAGAAGGAACAGAAAGATATACACAATGCCGGGCGGTGGTGGCGCACGCCTTTAATCCCAGCACTCGGGAGGCAGAGGCAGGCGGATCTCTGTGAGTTCGAGACCAGCCTGGTCCACAGAGCTAGTTCCAGGACAGGCTCCAAAGCCACAGAGAAACCCTGTCTCGAAAAACCAAAAAAAAAAAAAAAAGATATACACAAATAGGGAAAGGTAAAAGCCCAGAGGCAGAAGATAGATGGGATAATTTAAATAAAAAAAAGCTGATTAGAAACAAGCCAAGCTAAGGCTGGGCATTTATAAGTAATAATAAGCTTCTGTATGTAATTGTTGATGACCTGGGTGTTAGATCCCCATGGAGCAAAGAGCCAAAGTGTCAAAGACAAACAACAATTACACAGGTTATACAGTATCATGGAAAATTGAAGTACTCTTGCTTTATAAATAGTCAGTGTATTTCTAGGTATTTTCCTAATATATATGTAAACTTGGCACAAAATATTGTATATGAATACACTATTTGTGTTCTTGAAGGTTTGTTATTTCTTCTTTTACAGTTCTATAATATATTTCCTCCCAGGTCCTCTCTTATCGCCTTTCTAGTTAGGCTTAACCTCTTATTCTTCCCAGCAAGTGTCCTTCCTACTTTCACATCTAGTTTTTGTGGGTTTAATTGGAGTTTCGTGCATGAACAAAGGTAGACTGTTATTTACTTGAGGAAAGTTAACTGACCAGTTGCTATAAAATTGAGGACTATTGAAGAACTAGCCTGCATTTATTTTAGGCTTAAAAGCCATATCATAGTAAAGAAAAGCTAGGTTTATTATTGTTTATGATTAAATTTCTGTTTTTCAAGAATAGGGTTATACATTCAAGTAGCCCCGAATAACATGAGCAGCCATGAAGTTTGCCTGCCTATGCTAACCTTTTTGAGTTTAATTAGGCAGAAATTCTGGGAAGGAAAAGTATAGTAACTCAATAAAGGAAATATTGTTCTACCCATATTTTTAGTATGGCTAAAGGAAGCCCACTAGGGTGTCCCTTGGACAGGTGACTGACACAGGCCAACTAGAATGTGAGGTTTCCATTCAGTCTAGAGACTTTTCTCTTTGCCAGAGGTGTTTTTTCATAATGTTTCTTTACTGCTGCTTTGACAACCTGAAGATAAAAATTCTACTTACCACATAAAGATTATTCTTTTTCATAAACTTTCATACATTCTGACTACATTAGGTAGAAAAAAATATTTTTAACTTGCCTTAATGTATGTCAGCATACCTTGTTTCAGTGTGTAATGTGACATAAGTTATGTTTATAAAGTTTTAATAATATTTACTTTCATCAATATTTTTGAGCAGATTAAAATTTATGAATTTATGTTTGCAGAATTTATGTGACATTTCACCCTTTAAAAGTCTTTTTAATGATTTATTTATTTTTATTTCATGTGCACTGGTGTTTGGCTTGCAAGTATAACTGTATATCTTGAACCCTCCTATTTTTTACTTTTAAGAAATACATCATATTTTGAGAAATACATCGTTATCATTATAAAAGCACCATTGTTCCTCTTTATGCTTTCCCAAATATACTTTCCCACCTGTTATATAACCTTATTCTAGTCATAGAGTTCAGAACTTTTGCAGGCCTAACTAAATATCAAGTCCATCACACCCTGCTTTTGCTTGGTCCCCTGATTTACTTATGTTTTTTGCCTGTAAATTCCTCTTTCTGTCTCTGTTGCATTTATGTTTTGCACAGTGGCATGCCTTTGGCAGGGTCCACCAAGAGTACTACTTCATCCAAATCCTGTTCATTCTGTGTGTCTGTTCATACATGTAGCTTAAATGTACCTATGTTTACTGTTAAATGTCATAATGGTCTGTTCATTGTATCTCATTCCAGATTGCAAAGCAATAAATTTCATGTTTTAAATTGGTATGTACTTTTAAGTCTCTTACAAAAATATATTTAATCCAACCCTGATTTAAAATATATTAAGCTATTCTCTACTATTGTCAATTTTGCCCTGAACCTTCTATTGCAAGTAGTTTTTTCCTCTTTCTATCTTTTTATGAGTTTAAATCTTACCTGTTAACAGCCAGTACATTCAAGCTCAGACCCAGCTCTCCAGGCAGATTCTATAATGTAGTTATTCCTGATAAACAGCCCTCAACTGCTCAGAGATCTGGGGAATATGGTATTTAAATATTTAATTATTAAAAAAATGTTTTATAACAAAAAGAGACTGGTTGTCTCCTAGCAGAAACACTCTACTTCCTCCAAAGAAGATAGAGACAAAATGAGCACAGAACAATGTCCATCTGCAATTTGCTTCAACTGCCAAGCACTGACCATTGGGAAAAACTGCCTTTTATCTAAACTAAAGATTGCCAGACAGTGGAAAGAATCACTGGAATCAACAGCATAGCTGTTCAGGTCAAGGTAGGATTGTCTTCCTACAGATTTGTTAGCCCACAGGATCTTCTGGAGCCTGGCAGGCCCTGCACTAAATAGCAAAAGGCAAATATGACCTTCAGTGACCATGGAGGACCCTGAGGTGCAAACCAAGTAAGTTCTCTGTTGTTCTCTAATTGGTAACTCAAGTAAAATTTCATCTTTCTCTAAGATCTTTGATGCGTTTGGCAGCTGAGAGGTTTTGTCAGTTGAAAAGGACAACCTCACTAAACAAATTTCAGTAAAATATAAATACAAGTTATTATAATGTGTACCTGCAAGTTATAAAGGTGTGAGGACAAATACGAGTTATCAAATTTCTCTCTCATGCTGCTTTTCATAGTCTTAAAAATACTTTCAATTGTACAAAAATATCTGTCATGGTCATTCTGACATAAATATGCTATTGTTTATACAATGCATATGTCTAAAACTTATATTTTCAAAAGCCCAAAGAACTCTTGAGTTCCAGGGAACTGAATTGAAGGATCCACCTTAAACAGATCAGATACACCCCTCTCAATTCCTTGGTCCTAAAATTTTTTCCCTAAAGTTAACTTTGTCCTCTGTTCTGCTAATACCTTAAAAAGGTTTAAGAGACACCAGACATTTCCCTACCACAAACATCAGACAGGAACAAAGAGACCAGCTACACCAGAATGTGACCAGCACCCAGTTGTCTCAGGTTCCCCCTCCAAGGTGATGCCCACAGATAAGCAGAAAACAGTCTTGAGAATCCACCTCCCCAATTCCTTTAACCTATTGTAGCTAAACTCCCACCTTTTTATTATATATATAAAAAAAAAGATGGGAATGTAATGGTCTTTCCTGCCCTTTAGGAGACAAGCCATGCCCACTCCCTCCCCTGTCCACTGAGGCAAGCTGATCATCAGTTTCCAG
>NW_004949134.1:2465998-2485555 GCF_000317375.1 Microtus ochrogaster | reverse complement strand
CTCTCTCTCTCTTTCTCTCTCTCTCTATGCTTCTTCTCTGCTCTTCTCCCATTTTCTCCTTTCCCTTGATAACCCACCAAATAAATATCCAACCTCACTCTGCATGGCATGCCTGGGACCAGCTGCCTTCACAGACCTGCAGCATGGTCTCGTGGCAAGATCATCCATCTGCATCTCCTGGTGGGACTGGCTGTCCCGCCAAGGTCTCTTACCCACCACATATTTATTTCCCTGCCTTGGACTCACTGCCCCTCGTGGCCCACTGCAGCCACTTGGGGAACTGTGCCATCCTAGCTTGGGACTGGCTGCTCTCGAGACCCATAGCCTGCTACCTGCCACCACTTTGGGGACCTGTGGCATGGTCTCATTACCTGCTGCCTGCTGCCAATTATGGGGCCTGCAGTGTGGTCTCAGGACCTGCTGCCCACTGCAGCCACTTGAGAATCTATAGCATTTTACTTACTCCATTACAACGGGTATAGTGTTTTAAGGACAACTGGTATAGACTCCATAGTAACCATTGCTGCTTGACAAAAGTTTCAGCATTTTGACATTACAGGACTACATTTCTCCAGGACCTTTTAGCTTTCATTTTTAATGATCCTCACTATTAAGGCCTTTCTCTTTAAGAAATTTTGTGCAGTCTTTGGTAAAGGATGAAAATTAATACAATGGTAGCCTCTCTCTAAACAAAATAGTTTTTTGTAAAAAAAAAAAAAATCCCTGCTACCAAGGAACAAGGAATCCCATTGTGCCCTCCTAATTATAGCAAGAACAGGAAAGTTAGAGATTTACTAGACACACCTGGTCCCTAGGATAAATGTTAACAATTCAGATCCAGAGCCTGAGGCAACTAAGGGCAAGAGTTCAGTTAATAAATATTGAGAAATCAGAATGGCAGTGTGTAATGGGAAAAGAGTAATGCATCAGGACGTTCCCTTTTGGGATCGTAATGATG
Source organism: Microtus ochrogaster (assembly GCF_000317375.1). NCBI lineage: Eukaryota > Metazoa > Chordata > Mammalia > Rodentia > Cricetidae > Microtus > Microtus ochrogaster. The sequence continues at coordinate 2,484,597 of NW_004949134.1, read as the reverse complement.
GGAACAGGCCCATAATGTAAGACTAACAAATTGTAGTATAGTGTCTGCTCCCCAGAAGTCCTTTTCCCAGTCAGGCCTTTGGATAAGAATCTCCATTCCCTGCAGTGAGGCACTTGAGGAAAATTTCTTCTTGCTAAAGGGGTCATTCTTATCTCTGGCAAGAGGAATTTAAGGTTCTTTCATTAACATATGAATGATTGATGCCTATTGTCAAGGTCAGGGTTACTTTTCTCAATCCCTAATTTCAAACCACATTCAAACTCACAGGCCCCTTTTCTCCAATTTAATCCTACATGCAATAAAAGGTGTAGTCTTTTCTTTAATTAAAATCTGCTGGCAGCCACCCTTATTCACTCTCAGATCCTGTTCATCTTTTCCTTTTCCCCCTCAACCTTCATTCATTCAAACATGCATTCAGTTTAGAATCTGAACCCCTTTTCTGCCAAATCAGATCTCTTGTAGATAACAATATACAAACCTAAACCCTTCTTGTCTGCAAGATATGCTTTTATACAGGTTCTTTTTCTATAAGAGAGTCCCATGTCTCAGTCTTGCTACAAAGGAAAAACTTTTGTTGTGGAGTATTGTATAAGATGTGTTACATTCATTTATGCTGTGGAATATTTGTTTAATGATGCAAAGATGTGTTGCATTCTCTTATGTTGCATTTGTTTAACTCTATAAAGCTGTGTTACTTTGCCTGATCCAAACACTTGATTGGTCTAACAAAGAGTGGAAGCGTCAATAACAAGGCAGGAGAGGGATATCTGTGACTGTCAGACAGACAGAATAAATAGATGAAAAAAGAGGGACAGTTGAAAAAAGGACAGGAAGATGTCAAGACCCAGTCACACAGCCAACCATGAAGTAAAAGGAAGACATAAAAAGCAAAGAAAGATAAAAATCACAGAGGCAAAATATAAAAGAAGAGAAATGGGTTAATATAAGTTAGAAAAATGGCTAGAAACAATCCAAGCTAAAGTTGGGCATTCATAAATAAGTATATATTTCTGTTATTTATTTGGGAGCTGGAAGACGGGCCCCAAAATAACAAAGAATAAAAAATCAACTACAGATTTTGATAAGGCACTTTTTTTTTCTCATCCCACTATACCATTCTTCTTCTACCCATATAAACTCCTGTATGGTAAAGATGGACCTATCCATCTCATATTTTACATTACATTTTTACCCTTGGATCATACTAGATCCTATCATTGATTCTATATGCTTAGTGTCCAGAGAACTTACTCTCAACAGTTGTCACTGTGTGTATTCCTGAAGGTTTTTCCCTTTTCTGTGTATGCATGGTTTACTATCCTTTCCAGAATTATGAGGCAAGGTTATGTTCCAAGTGTTGTTTCTTCATATGTACCTAACTGTCTCTGTTGAGTGAGAAAATGTCACAGGATTAAGAGTTATAATTAGTAATTCTAGATAAGAGATTTGAGAAGCATTAGACCCCTGCTGAAACTCAGGGGAAAATATTCCAGAAAGAACAGAAATTCTAGGGAAAAGTACTACTCTTGCATGTATGACTGACAATATAAAAGTAAAAACAGCCAAAAGAATATACAACTATTTGAGTGAAAAGAACCTACAAGGTACATAAATTCAGCAAAGTCCTGTGCTGTGCCACAATCCACTGGTCCTTGCCAATTGAGAGACTGTCTTCCTTGTGTAGACCAACATTCATTGACTGATCCAAACTAGGCTGCATGGCTCCCAACATTTTTATTCTATAATTATTATTGTTATACACATACAACCTGCTGAAATCATCTAATATTGCTTTTATGTCCATGTGTTTAGCTCTGATCATTTGGGATTGAATATTAACTAAACTGAAATTCCTTAGGCATATGTCAGTAGGAACACACAAAAAGGTATATGTGTATTCATATAATGGAATACTATTTAACATTACAAATTAGCAATCTACTTGCATGTATAATAATATATTATATATCACATATAGTGCTGATTAAATTAATCCCTACATACAAATTGTATAGTATATAATAATTTATTTAAAATGACTTTTTTGAAGAAGAGGAAAAATATTGAGTGTGGAAAAATCAGAGTAGTGCCTACCTTTGATAATAGGGACAAGAGTGGACACTGACTAGAAAAGGACATACGATTGCTTGTTTAGGGACAGGGGATCATATTAGCGGTACATTTCTTAATAAGAGCTTGTTATGGCAATGGTTCTGTGCAAGCATAAGGACCCAATTTTAAATCCCCAGAACCCATAAATAAAAGCTGAGTGTGGCAGAGCACATCTGTAAATCCAAGTTGGCAAGTGGAGACATGAGGATTCTGGGGGTTCACTGGTCATTGTACATAGCCCATCAGTGAGCTCTAGGTTTAGAGAGGGATCCTGTCTCAAAAATAAGGGGAAAAAAAGGTGTTTCTACTATTTATCAACATTCATTAAATCACAGTTTAAAATTTTCCCTTACCTTCATATAAATTTTATATCAAATTTTAGAAAAATATATATTGGTAAGTTTTATGTGTACATGATACAAGCTAGAGCCATTTGGGAATAGGGACTGTTAAGTATGAAAATTCTTCCATAGGATTGTACTGTAGGTAATTCTATCTGGCATTTTCTTGACTAATGCTTGATGTGGGAGTGTCCAGGCTTCTGTGGCTAGTGTCAGCCTTGGGCACCTGAGCTGTATAAGAAAGCAGGCTAAGCAAGCCACAAGAAGCAAGCCTACTATTACTGGTAGTATTTCTTATAACCTATGTATTAGTTCCTGCCTCCAGCTTTCTGCCTTGACCTTTCAGTGATGAAATGTGACCCCAAAGTTTTAAACTGAAATGTAAACCTTCTCATCTTTCTAGTAGCTTTGGGCATAGTGTTTTATCACAGAAACAAAAACCTTAAGACAAAAAGTTATACTTAATAAATTAAAGGGCCTAGGAATTCAACTTAGTGGTAAAATTTACGTTTAGTAAATGAAAGGCCCTGAGTATAATCCCCAGTATGGAGAAATGTGTAGGTAGAGGATATAAAATGCTCCATAGTCAGGGGCTAGAGATGTAGCTTAGTATTTGTTTAGCATGCACGAAGCCCTAGTGTCAGTCCCTAACACTATCTAAACTGAATGTGATGATGTATGCCTATAAATCCTGAACTCAGCAGAGAGAGTCAGGATAATCCAAAGTTTCAGATCATTCTGGACTGAATAGCAAAACTGAGGCTAGCCTGGGATACAGTGAATGCTGTTTCAAAAAATAGAAGGCAGATATTAAGAAAAGCAGAAACATATTTTTGGTTCATAATATGCATCTTGCAATGTTTGAGATGAAAATAGACTAATGTATGCAACTTACTTTTGGATGGGATGTGTACAGAAATTAAGAAGACTTTATAAATGTGTAGAGGGATATAAGGCTAAATACATATGTGATAAGTATAGCAAATTATCAACAGTAAAATATTTCTGCTTAGTATATAAAAGTTAACTAAAAATTTTTACATTTTATCATGCTTGAAATATGTAGAATACTTCAGAGTAAGTGTGTATCACACTAGAAACCGGTAACATTTTCTTCAGACTCTGCCACTAAACCTGGATCTGAGTTCTGTTATTTAGCACTTATTTTGTATCAGGGATAATCAATCAATATAATGCACAATTCCTGAGGAAGCTCTGAGGCAACAATCGTAAATACAGTGTAAAGAAAGAGAAAAAAAAAGAGGGAAATATCACCCAAAAAAACTTCTTATCAAATGAAAACCATGAGAAAAATGTATGTTAAGAAAGGAAGATGACAAAATCCCATAATGACGGTCAGGAACTCTAGATGGTGTTGTGTCAGGCAGTATTAATATATTTAAAATCTATGTTTTAATACACTAATTAAAATAAATTAATATTAAAATTGAAACAATATACATTTTAGTCAAGCTGAGAAAATATTTTTAAATATTTTAATTTTATCACTATGAGAATGAAATTGCTGTTAAACTCATACTCAAACTGGCTATTATGTGTTTTAAGTAGATCCCAACACAGGCATCATTTTAAATTGACATAGGAGGATTTAAATGCAGAAAGAAATAAGCAAGACTCAACTGCACTCCATTTAAAAAAATATTCTTTTATGTTTAGTCCGATGTGCTTTTTAGTTTTATATGTAATATATATTAACTTTATATAAAATATGAAGAGTCTTCAAGCTGAGTTAAGCCCTGCAGGGACATGATTGTTGTATTTATTAATAGTTAGATATTTTGTAAGCTGCCTGTACAAATTAGTTCTCCTAACTAGAACCTATCAATGGCACTGAAACAAATGCATGTGTGCTTCATTCTCCTTGACAACCCCAGATATTTTTATTCTTTAGGAGAGGTGCCAAAATTTGTGCTCTTGTCAAATACCCTAGGTCAGTCTCATGGCGAATTAAATTTTCTGGACACTAATGAAATTACTTTTCTAGATTAAGGTTTCAAGTTTCAGGATCTCTTGCCTATTATGTCAATGCCTCCTTCTAAGTATACACCCTATGATCACCTAAGAGTGAGTAAACTCTTTTCTTCAAAACACCTGCTAACTTTTGAGTTAAAGATAAAACATTCAATCAAAAGTAAATGGAAGTCACAGCCTTATTACTCTTCAAGAGACTTAATATGATTTTTTTTAGTGTGGAACTTATTGGAAAATCAAAGACCAAGCTAGCTGTTTTCACTATTAAAACTTCTATAAATCTGTTTATTAATATTAATTGTTTCTCTCAGTGTCTGTACTGCTGGGCTGAGTTTCCAAAGTCCTGCTGAAAAGTGTGAAGAATCAGAATATGAGCAAAGAGATAATGACCTCATTGGGGACACCCACTGAAACAGTTTACCTGAGCTAATGGGAGCTCACCAACTCCAACCAGACAGGGAAGAACCAGCATAGGGCCAAACTAGATCCTCTGAATGTGGGTGACAGTTGTATGGTTGGGGAAGACTGTGGGAACACTGGCAGTGGCAGTATAATTTATCCCTACTATTTGTACTGACTTTTTGAGAACCCATCCTCTTTGGATGGATACCTTGCTCATCCTAGATATAGTATGGAGGGCCTTGGAGTTTTCCCAAAGCAATGTGCCTTACACTCTCTGCGGAGTAGATGGGGAGGTGTGATGGAGGAGAAGTGGAAGGAATGGGAAGAAGGGAGGGATTGGGAACTGGGATTGGTATATAAAATGAGAAAATATAGTTTGTTTTCTTTTTTAAAAATTAAAAATAAAAAACATTATAATGGAAGTTTAAGTATACATAAAATTAATGTAGCTTATCTCTATATATCTACATAAATATTATGTGTGTTATATATTGTCTAGGATCAACAATTGCCAATATTTTAGGAGGTAGAAAATTTAAAAAAATACTCCAGACATTATACCAATTTTGTATAGTTTATTACATACATATAAAATTTTACTTTTAAAAATTTAGAAATATGCCATTTTTTTAAAACATCAGAATTTAATTTAGTGCCAATTGAAATGAAAAATGTCTTAACAGTTCTTATCCATTTGAAGGAGAGATTTTTTTATAGTTTTTGTTGCTTTGTTTTCTCTTTTTAATTTCATTTCAAAGAACATTTAGTTGCCATGTTTGGTTCTTTTGTCTCTTAAGTCTCTTTTATTCTGTAAGATCTCTCCACACCCATTCATTTTTCCTTTGTCATTTTTTTTCTGAAGAAACTAGGTCATTTCTCTTGTAAAGCTGCTGTTTTTTTTAGTTCATTACTTTCAAGTAGCACCTCACTTGTTTCTCTATGCTATGTATTTCTTGTAAACTCTAATGTTAGTGAAGATTTGATTAGGTTCAGATATTTTAAAACAGTAATACTTCATTTTATCATATAATGAGACACATGGTATCTGCTTATGCTGTGTATGGTGATGCTAAGGTTCATCTTAATACATTCATGTGACACAATTAGGGGAATAATGTGAGAACTTATCTTATTTGAGACATGGGATTCATTTTATTTAATTGCATTATAAAAATAAATCAAATAAAAGAGAATAAACAAAGTAGATATCAATGACTCACCATTTGTACCTTTGGGATAAGTGTTCACAGAGAAGGCTATTTGTTAAAGGCATGGCCATGGGTGGTTGTGAAACTCGTAAACTGTGGAAGTCTCCTGATCATATGAAGATGTTTTCTTGATGAGATATCTGAAATTTAAACATCGCACTTTCTGAAACATCCCACTTTCTGAAACATCCCAATTTCTCTCTCTGCTTTTCAGATGCACTTGAGGTAAGTAACTTTTCCTTCTACTTGTGTCTGCCATAAGATATTTCATGATCATAGACTGAAAATGGATTAGGATTACTAAACATGCAATGAAACATTCACAATCAGGAGCCAATCTAAGCCTTTCATACTTCTTTGCTTGTCTCAGGTTTTTGGTCGTAGTGATGAAAAATTGACTAGCACAACTACTTTCCTCTTCTCTCTACAAACAGGAAATTTTATGACTTGAGTCATGAAATGTATAAAGTCAGTGCTTTGCTCCTGAAAAACCTTAAAGTACATATAATCACAGGTTTTAGGTGGTTAAATTGAAATCACATTATACTTCTCAGGACCATGAAGTCTTTTAGGGTATATATGAACATGAAATGTTTGGGGGTATAAAAAAATCTAAGTCTTATTCATAGGTACCTTCCATTTTCTCACTGAATAAACTGTGCAAGAAGAAAATAAAAATTATAATCTGATTGAATTCTGTATTGTAGTAACACATAAAAGCACAGATTCCATATAAACACAACTGCTAAAAATGAATTTCTTCTTAGTGCATATGTGCATACTGTTTCTTAACATCTGGATAAATTGTTAACAATTTGGAGATTGGATGTGGGCAGTAAGTCTTATATATCAATGGAGAAATTAAAGCTCTCCTTGGACAGTGTCATTACCAAATTCAACATCTTATATATGTCAGTGAATAACCAGTAAGTTATTGTCAAATTTTCTTTTCTTGCTATGAGGAGAAAAATAATGAAGAAGTAATAATATATAAAGCCAAAATTAAAGTATTGTAGGAAATATTTATATTAGGAGAAATTAAAGCTCCCTTTGGATAGTGTCATTACAAAATTCAATGTCCTACATATGTCAGTGAATAAACAGTAAATTTTTGCCAGATTTTATATTTGTTACTATGAAGACAAAAATAATGAAGAAGTGATAATGTGAAAACCCCAAAATATAAAGTTTTGGAGGGAAAAGTTCATATGAGGCAAAGATTTATTTTTTCCTCTTACTAGAATTCCAAAGTAATACTGCACACAGATCTATAAATTCTCATATCCAAGGTATGCTATTCCCTATCAAGTCTTCTTGACTTTGAAATTGACTTCTTGACTTTAAAATTGTTGCTATTATGAAAACAAATAGATGAATGAAACAAAACTAAACAAATCATAAAATTATTAGACATAAGAGTGCAAAAATATTTCGATCCTTAAATCTATGCTGAACCTTACGTTTTTGTAATAATACAGAGAAATAATCATCAGAAGAATTTGTTGGGGAGAATTTACTAGATATTGTATTTGTATTTTTAAGGTGTCGAACCTTATTAGTATTCAGCAGTGTATTTTATTTTGAACTGCAGCATTTTTCATTTCTACTGATACCCTGACTTTACCTTGACAATTTAGCAAGCCTGTCTCTTTGCAATTCATCTATGTAATCACAACATAACAGATGACCATTAGAGGATCAGAGTTAAAATATAGAGCAATGTACAAGCAAGCTGAACACAAGATTAAAACCAAATTGCCTGGGAACTTGGTTACAACAGGGAGAGTTGTGCTTTGTGCACTGTTCAGGAAGCTGCACTCCCTATTTAGTAAAGAAATATATAAAACTGAGTTTAAAACCACATTTTTATTTATTTTTGATTTTATTTTATTTTTAGTTGAATTTTAATGAGCTCTACATTTTTCTCTGCTCCTTTCCCTACCTCCCCTCTCCTTCAACTCTCTCCAAAGTATCCAAGCTCCCAATTTACTGAGGAGATCTTGACTTTTTCTAATTCCCATGTAATTCTTTTTCTAATACCCATGTAATTCTATATACATCTCTCTTAGTGTCCTCATTGTTGTCTAAGTACTCTGCGAATGTGATTTGTAGGCTGGTTTTCTTTGTTTTATGTTTAAAAACCACCTATGAGTGAGTACATATGATAATTGTCTTTCTGTGTCTGGATTATCTCACTCAAAATGATGCTTTCTAGTTCCATCCATTTTCCTTCAAACTTCAAGATGTTGTTATTTTTTCCTGCTATGTAGTACTCCATTGTATAAATATACCACATTTTCCTTATCCATTCTTTGGTCGAGGGGCATTTAGATTGTTTCCAGATTCTGGCTATGAATACAAAGCTGCTATGAACATAGATGAGCACATGTCCTTGTGGCACTGTTGAGCATCCTTTGGATATATACCCAAAAGTGGTATTACTGGGTCTATAGAAGAAAACTTTCAAATTCCTACTTTTACAGAAACTTGGCTTCTATAAGATTTCTATGTCTTATAATATTTTAAATGAAAATGAAAATGTTGATAAAATAAATAATTAATGTTATCATAGTACATATTTAAACCTTAAAACAAAATTTTTGTTTTGTGAATTTTTTCACAAGCCAGGAAATCATATACAGTAGAGAAATAAAAAATGCTTACAAATGAAAATCATGTCTAATGCTGCAGTTAAATTTGCATTCCTAATAAATAAAGTTAGGTGGAACCATTTTTAATAAGAATTATAGCTATCTTCCTAGTGTCAAAGTGAAACAGTGTAGGTTTACTTGTTTTTCCTAATATTTCACCCCATTTCAGTTCTGCACACAGTCCTCTTGACATGAAATTTGACAGTGTCTATTAATAGAATCTGTTTTTTCTTTGTCCAGTTGACTTGAAGCTTTTTTTATGTGACTAGATTGGAAAACTACTACTAGTATATATGGAGTGATTGGAGGTTTAACCTGTCAAGGTATGTTGTGTCATAGCCTCTTGTATATCTATGCATTAATCATCCACGTAATGGTTCTTTTATGAGTGAAAGGCATGCGATGGAGACCTATATCTAACTAAGAGAGCCTGAAAAAGCTACTATAGTTGACCTATAAACCTGACAGAGAGAGAAAAACAAAACATTTACTGTTGTGTAAACCATTGAGATTTAGGAGTTGTTTTTCAGCATTATTGAAAAACAGAACTAAAGAATTCAATGAGAAGTGTGGGAACTCTAGTACAGAGCAAAAAGGATAACTTTCTCAAGACTCTGTTGAAGAGAATACTAATTCAAAGTTAAAATTGAACTAATATCATCTACTACAAGTATATTATCCCATGACTGATATGTTTTTGATAGGGTAAGTAAATTATTTTCTTAAATATCTATGTGTAAGATTTGTAGACAAAAGAAAGAATAATACATGTGTTATATGCAAACTAGGCTGTCTAGATGGACTTTTCTTATCCTATTAAGAAAATACTTTTGAATAGTACACTGAAACTCTAATGTGCAAGTGAATCGCATAGGGCTAGAGTCTCTTATGAATGTAAATTGTAGTTGACTGTGTGATATAAAATCTGAGATCTTACATTCTGAACAACTTTCTAGAAAAATCGCAGTGATGTTGGATCAAGTAACAATGTAGACAACAGATAAAAACCTACGGGGAATCATAGTTGCTCAATAACAGGTAAATAAAATAATTTCAAAGTAATCATAAACCATTTAAAAGTAGATTTAGAAAAACATCCTATTGGAGCCTTTCCAAAAATTTAATAAATGACTCTAAATTCACAACGTTATACAATAAGATTTTGTTTTCCATGAAACATGACATTAGTAAAAAAAAAAATCCTTTAAGTCCTGTATCCTCATGTCACTGTCATCAACAAAAAATATTTTTAAAGGAACGAAGGAGAAAAACTTTTTTGTTCTTGAAAGGAATTGAACTGATGCCAAATGAAAGAGAAAATGAACAAGGAGCATGTCCATGTAAAGAGACTCATGTCTTTGCTAAGAGGATAAAAGTAGAGACCCTCAATGATGACTTAGCTGAAGTAGAATGGCGAAGCTGCTTTTGTGGAAAAAAAAATTTGAATATGTTTGCAGGACTTTTACTGTTTTGGTTATTTTTACAAACTGTTTTGTAAGAAATTATTTCAACTTACTCTTTCTAGGAACAACCAAGTTAGACACACCTACATGTGTTACTATTCCCATCAAGAATTTTAGGAAACAAAGATAAGTCAGAGATAACTAGAAAAAAAAAATGGTTAGAGAAGAGGCTGGAACCATAAAGGATTGTCTAGATTTTTTAAATATTTGGGTAAAATGTTTTTTTAAAAAATACAGATTTGCTTTTGAAATTTTATTTTAACAGTTACTTATTTTAGTGTATGCTTGGGGTATGACATACTTGGTATTTATTTTATGCATATGAATATCAGAGTTGATTCTCCTCTTCCACCCTGTGTATTCTGGGGATAGTACTCTAATTGTCAGACTTGATGGCAAGTAACTTTACCAAATGAACCATCACACTACCCCCCAGAATTTTTTTTAATTAGTGTTTGTCATTGAGCCTTTAGACAAGCAGTAAATTTTTAAGAGATACACCAGCTCTTTCCATCTATAGTTGCTTCCTAGTGAGAGTTTGGCAATCTGGGTAGGATACCAGGTGTGGTGAAACTTCTTGAGTTATAAAACACTAGGAAATTCTGGACTCAACACATTTTAGATATTAGCTGAGGAGTTACACAATATCAGACTCAAATTCTTCTTTTCTGAGGCTTACAGCAGTCTTGGAAAAACAACAGGCAATTTGAATCCTTTGATCTGCATATCCAGTAGTTTGCAATAAGGAATGATTAGCAAGCCAATTATTTGCAATCATGTCAAAAGATGCTGAATACTTGAACTATTCAAACTTTGTTAAAAAGTTGATATATTTTGTGACCAACACACTTACTGACCAAGAACCGAAACATTACAGTGAAAGACTTCACAATGTGTGTACTAGTGTATACATGTAAAGAGGGAATGTGCCATTTCTTATTTTACTCAAAAAACTCTGATAGATACCTTCAGTAATGTGGCAGGATACAAGATTAATTCTACAAAATAGTAGCCCTTATATACAAAAATGATAAATGGGCTGAGAAAGATATCAGAGAAACATCACCCTTTATAATAGTCACAAACAACATATATCTTGGGGTAACTACAACCAAACAAGTGAAAGACCTGTATGACAAGAACTTTGTCTTTAAAGAATGAAATTGGAGAAGATATCAAAAATTGAACGATTTCCCATGCTCTTGGATAAGTAGGATCAACATATTAAAATGTCAGTCTTACCAAAAGCAATCTACAGATTCAAAGCAATCCCCATCAAAATCCCAACACAATTCTTCACAGACCTCAAAAGAATAATAGTTAACTTCGTATCATAAAATTAAAAAAACCCCGAGAGAGAGCACGAGCAAGGGACTCAGGACCGAGAGGGGTGCACCCACACACTGAGACAATGGGAATGTTCTACTGGGATCTCACCAAGGCCAGCTGGCCTGGGTCTGGAAAAGCCTGGGATAAAACTGGACTCTATGAACATAGCGGACAATGAGGACTACTGAGAACTCAAGAACAATGGCAATGGGTTTCTGATCCTACTGCATGCACTGGCTTTGTGGGAGCCTAGGCAGTTTGGATGTTCAACTTGCTAGACCTGGATGGAGGTGGGGGTTCCTTGGACTTCCCACAGGACAGGGAACCCTGATTGCTTTTCGGGCTGAGGAGGGGGGGACTTAATTGGGGGAGGGGGAGGGAAATGGGAGGCGGTGGCAGGGAAGAGTCAGAAATCTTTAATAAATAAATAAATTTAAAAAAATTAAAAAAATTAAAAAACCCAGGATAGCCAAGACAATCCTGTATAATAAAGAAACGTCCAGAGACATCCCCATCCCTGACTTCAAGCACTCCTATAGAGCTACAGTAATGAAAACATCTTGCTTTTGGCACAGAAACAGACAGGAGGACCAATGAAATTGAATTAAAGTTTCTGATATTAACCCACAACGTATGAATGCCTGTTTTTTGACCAAAGAAACCTATAAAATATAAAAGAGAGGGTCTTCAACAAATGGAGCTGGTATAACTGGATGTCAACATGAAGAAGAATGAAAATAGATCCATATCTATCACCATACACAAAACTCAAGTCCAAGTGGATCAAAGACCTAAACATGAATCCAGTTACACTGAACCTGATAGAAGAGAAAGTGGAAAGTAGCCTTGAAATAATGGGCATAGGAGACCTCAAATATAAAACCAGTAGAATAGTCACTGAGAGCAACAATTAATAAATGTGACTTCCTAAAACTGAGAAACTTCTGTAAGGCAAAGCTTCTGTAAAACAAAATGGCAGCCTACACAATGGGAAAAGATTTTCACCAACCCCATGTCTGACAGAGTACTGATCTCAAAAATATATAAAGAACTCAAGAAACTAGAGACCAAAATACAAAATAATTTAATTTAAAAATGGGGTACAGATCTAAACAGAATTTTCAACAGAAGAAACTCAAATGGCTGAAAGACATTTAAGGAATTGCTCAATATCCTTAATCGTCATGTCACAAAATATAAGTATGGTTGCTGCTAGGAACCTACATGTGTAGAATATGCAAGAAGACTCTTTAAAGATAGCTAAGACAAACCTGTACAAAAAAAGGAACTTCTAGAGGTATCATCATCCCTGACTTCAAGCTCTACTGTAGAACTATAGTAATGAAATGACTCTGAGATATCATCTTAGACCTGTCAGAATGGCTAAGTTCAAAAGCATTGATGACGGCTTATGCTGGAGAACATCTGGAGTGAGGAAAACACTCCTTCACTGCCGGTGGGAGTGAAATCTTGTACAGCCACTTTGGAAATCAGTATAGTGGTTTCTCAGAAAAGTGGAAATCAATCTCCCTAAAGATCCAGCAATACCATTCTTGTATATGTACACAAAGGATGCACAATCATACCACAAGGACATTTGACTCAACTGTGTTCATAGCAGTTTTATTTGTAAAAGCCAGAACCAGGAAACAATGTAGATGCCTCTCAACAAAAGAATAGGAAAGTAAGGGAAGCCTGGCATATTTACTCAATGGAGTATTGTTACTTAGTAGTTAAAAAAAAATGACATCTTGAAATTTGCAGGCAAACGGATGGAACTACAAAACATAACAAAACAAAACAAAAAAAAAAAAACACCCAGAGTGTGGCAACTCAAACCCAGAAAGAAAAACAGTATGTACTCACTCATCTGTAGATATTAGACATAAAGCAAAGGATAGTCAGGCTACAATTCACAACAAACGAGAAGCTAGATTAAAAGGAGGACACTAAGGGGGACACACATGGAGAGCCCTGCCAAACAGAAAAAAGTTAAGATATCCTGGGTAAACTGGGAGGCAGGGTAGGAGGCAAGGGATGGTGGATGGAAACATGAAGGCTTAAGATGGCAGAGTTGTGGGAGGTAACAGAGAGAGAGAGCAATGAAAGAAATATCTTGTCAGAAGGAGCCATTATGGAGTTAGGGAGAAATCTGGTTTTAGGGAAATTCAACAAGGATGACCACAGTTAAATTTCCTGAACTGGCCTCCTCCTATAAACAGATAATTGTCATCGTAGAAACTGTGTTCAGTAACTGATGGAAGCAGCTTCAGTAGCCCACAGCCAAGCACTGGGTTGAGCTCATGGAGTTCAGTTGAATAGAGGGAGGAGGAAATCATAAGCAAGTGTGTTCAAAATCATGGTTAAGAAAATCTCAGAAACTTCTCAGTGGACCTAGTGGGAATTCATGTTCTTTAGACTTTCACTGGAGAATGTGCATAGGACCGACATAAGTCCTCTGAATTTGGGTGAAACTTATGTGGCTTGATCTGTTGGTGAGGCCACTAGTAGTGGGACCAGGACTTAGCCTGTGTAATGACTGACTTTTTGGAGCCCATTTCCTATGGAGATATGCCCTGCTCAGCCTTTATACAGTGCAGAGGAGCCTGTCTCAACTTGGTATACCAGACTTTGGTAACTCACCAAGGGAAGTCTTTACCCCTTCTGAGGAGTGAATGGACGATGGGATGGTGAGAGGTGGGAGACAGGAAAAGGTGAACTTCGGGGAACTCAGTCTGGTATGTAAAATGAAAAAAATATGTTTGAGATAAATAAAGAATGAAAAAATAAAATAATGATTTACATATAAATATGTAGAAGTTGTCCATAGTATAATACTGGGTGAAATAAATAGAATTTGAAATAATCTATAAAATTCGAACTAGCCTTGATTTACTTGAATTCCTCCTTTAAAAATGCTACAGGTTGGAAAATATAGAAAATAAAGGTGATTGAGAACCTTTTATGTTTTGTATTGATTATAAAAATAGATATAATGTTGGCAGTTTCTTTTTATTTGCATGTTGTTATTAAATAAGTTAAAAACCAAGGATATCATTTCTATGCATTTTGTTCAAATTGATCTGCCATCTATTCCTTCAAGCTTATCACATAAAACTACACATCAAATTTTCTCCATCTTTTGATATGTCTTATCAAGAGAAAATTCTACAGTTTTAGCAATCCTGACTCTAAGATTTAAGTGAAAAAGGTTTAATTGGGATTTTAAAGGGTTAGCAATGAAAGCATAGGAGAATGAGATAAGCAAGTCAGCTACCATGTGCATGTGGATGGAGCTACAAGCTGCTTGTCGATAGAATTTATTGACACTAGAACAAGTATCTGAAAGGAATTTAGTTAAAAGGAAAGGAAGCTGTGACAGTTTTGTCCTGATTCCCTTCGGTCATGGAGTAAACAATATTTATGGGGGCTCTTCAATACCTGTGTGTTCTGGCATGTTGTCTGACTGCTTACTAAACCACAGAGATAAAAAACATTTTAAATCCAGGAGCCATTAGTTTTAAGTTCACAGGTAACAAAAAGCATGGAAATGGTAAGATACAGGAGCAATATTATCTGTGTCTGCTACAACTATCATTTTATAGAATAAGTTTATTGCTTCATTCAACCTACTTGGGGTAAAAATATCAAGTAAACACATTTGGTTTCATTAGACTTCTGAAGACTTTTCTTAACCTTTCAAAAATAATGTAGTATCAGCATGTTTAATGCAAGTAAATCTATATCCAGCACTGATTTTAGATTTCCTATAGAGTTCCCACTAGAAAGAAAATGCCATTAAATTGTGCCCTTTGCTTATGAAAAGACACAGCCATTTTCAATTCTTTTTATATTTTGTTCCAATAGTTTTGCTTCAAATTACTGTCACTTTATACATTTAATCTAAACCACAGCTCGAAGGAGCCCTGTTTAAGCCCTAATTCACACAAAATACTATATCTTTCTCCTCATTTTTCTTCAGTGTAAACATGAGCCTCCCATGTAGTTTTCACGGCCGGTGTTAACTAAAGTATTTCCTCCCTTGAATTAACTGACTTGACTATTATTCTTTTCCTGAAGCCAGTAGATTTTCTGTTATTTATGAGGGAATTACGTTACAATCCAATGATTTTTCTCAGGTCACAAATTAGGAGTATGGTGATTGCTAGGAACCTACATGTATGGAATGTTTAAGAAGGCTCTATATGGGAATATGGAGGGAAAAAAGACATGTAGGTAGGAATGTGATTATAGTGTCTTTCAATATAGCAAATATAAATAAGAGAATTTCCAACCAATTTTTCAAAACTGTAAAATAACTGTAATTCATAAAAAGACCTATCATCCTAAATCTGGGAATAAACTTAGACTTGATTACTTTGCTACTTCTGCCAGACATCTAGATGTATGTTTCTCTTCTAATGAAGCTATTGTTTGATACATATGTAATAATGCAATAGAAGGCTTCAAAGATTCTTCTTTCTGTCTAACTTCATGTCCTCATATCCTGAAATAAGTTTTAATATAATTCTAAAAAAAAATGCTGGCCCTCACTTAAACGTGCCACAGTGTGTAATATATCTACATTCTCCATATCATTAAACAGATTGATTTTCAGTTCAGATATAATATTCTACATA
This sequence comes from Microtus ochrogaster, assembly GCF_000317375.1. Lineage (NCBI taxonomy): Eukaryota > Metazoa > Chordata > Mammalia > Rodentia > Cricetidae > Microtus > Microtus ochrogaster. Next base: position 2,468,459 of record NW_004949134.1, on the reverse strand, counting down.
TACCTATGGGTGAACTCTTTCTTAAAGAAGGATATTCACTTATTTATTTGTCTTTAATTATGTAAATACGTCTGAGTGTGTACATATGAGTACAGTTGCCCACAGAAATCACAGAGATTACTAGACATAGAATTATGTTTGTGCACTGCCAGATGTGGCTACTGGGAACCAAATTCTGCAATTGTTAAAAGTCCTTTAAAACACCATGGTGTGGGAGAATTGTCTGTATTCTGTCAATCATGTTATAAGTAAACGCTGATTGGCCAGGCAGGAAATATAGGTGGAAGAACCAGACAGGTAGTAGAAATGATGTAATGAGAACAGGAGAATTCTGGGAAGGAGGAAGCTGATTCCTCCTACTCCTGCCCAGACCACCAAAGCAACAGGATGTGATATGTCCCACTGAAAAAAGGTACTGAACCACATGGCTAACATAGATCAGACAAAGGGGTTAATCAAGATGTGAGAGTTAACCAGTGAGAGGCTAGAGCTAATGGGCCAATCAGCTTATAATTTATGGAGACCCATGTGTGATTTTCATTGGAGCTAAACAGTTGTGGAGTACTGGGTGGGACAGAAACCCCAACAAACAAGCAAGCCTAGCCCCCTTCATGTTACAGAATGGCGCCCAACGTGGATAACTGTATCCACAAAAAAGCCTTAGAAAGCTTGGGAAAGACTAAAGTATTTGGGTTTTCAGCCATAGCAGAAAAAAAACTGGGCTGTTTTAAAATGCAGGCTTTCTGGGTCGTCTTTCAAGCACTCTGTCCAGACTATGGAGCTATGGACACAATGTTGCAGCTTGCTTCCTGGCAAGGACCTTGAAATGCCATAGGAGCTTTTCAGTATTGTTTATACACTGTTGCAGCTTGCTTCCTGGCAAGGACCTTAAAACGCCATAGAGTTGTGTGAAAAACTTCTCCATATTCCTTAGCCGATTAAAGACTCATGTGGTCAGAAAAAGAGAGATATACAGTAAAGAGAGATTCAAACAGTAAGAAAACCTCTAAATGGTTTAGAGTGTGTTAAAAATATATACAGGCTAAAGGTTAAAGTTCTCAGAGTAAAAAGAAAGAAGGAAAGAAAGAAAGAAAGAAAGAAAGAAAGAAAGAAAGAACGAAAGAAAGAAAGAAAGAAAGAAAGAAAGAAAGAACGAAAGAAAGAAAGAAAGAAAGAAAGTAGCCTGGGAGGCAGAGACAGATGTATTTCTATGAGTTCAAGGATAGCCTGGTTTACAGAAGGAATTCCAGGACAAAGATATACAGAGAACCTGTCTCAAAAAGCCAAAAGTTAAAAGTAAAAATAAAAGAAATAGAGGTTAAAATAAAGCCATGTAAGATGGAAAATACACAGAGAACCTTGATATTGTATGCTATTATGCTCTCTTTAAATTGTTTAAATGCTGAGGAAAGAGCAACAACTGCTAAAAGATGTTTGCTTATAAATGCTGCAGAATTAATCCAAGATTGGTATTTTGAAAATATCTTGGCATCAAAATTGAAGTCAAAAGGTATGTTACTTTTGAGAAGAGATTTTGCTTTTGTTCCCACAGAAAATGAGAGGCTGTGGATTTATTCAGAGTTAAGAAAAATCCAGTTTTATCAAGGAAGACCACATGAGAAGTCTTTAGCAGGAATAGATGGCCCAGATGTCTGAGTTCTTCATCCAGAACAGGTTCAAGACTGCTTTCAGAGATGACCAAGACTCACAGGATACTTCAGTCAGGACTTGATCATAACTCTAAATTTTCTTTAGGTCCCTATAAGATTATCAGCGCCCCCAACCAGCTCGAAGTAGCCTGAAATACTATGCCCACATTCCAAAAAAAATGGACTATGGATATTTTCCTTTTTTTAAAAAAAAATGAGGGTGAAGTGGTACAGGAGAATTTTCTGTATTCTGTCAATCATGTTTAAATAAACGCTGATTGGCCAGGAGGAAGTATACATGGGAAAACCATACAGGAAGTAGAAATGATGTAATGAGAACAAGAGAATTCTGGGAAGGAGGAAGCTGATTCCCCCCACTCCTGTCCAGACCACCAAAGCAACAGGATGTGATATGCCCCACTGGAAAAATTTACTGAGCCACATGGCTAACATAGATCAGACAAAGGGGTTAATCACGATGTGAGAGTTAGCCAGTGAGAGGCTAGAGCTAATGGGCCAATCAGCTTATAATTTATGGAGACCCATGTGTGATTTTTGTTGGGGCTAAACAGTTGTGGGGTACGGGGTGGGACAGAAACCCCAACAAACAAGCAAGCCTAGCCCCCTTCATGTTACAGCACCAAGTGATCTCTCCATCCCAGCTCCCAGCTTTAAATAACAATAGTAACCACACAGAGAAAGCTGACCTCTGACCTGGAGCTAGTGGAAGCTCATGGACTCTGGACTGACAGCTAGAGAATCTACATGGGATTGAAGTAGGCCCTCTGAATGTGGGTGACAGCTATGTAGCT
>NW_004949134.1:2451324-2465288 GCF_000317375.1 Microtus ochrogaster | reverse complement strand
GGGACAGGGGGAGAGAGAAGGGAAAAGGGAAAGACTGGAGAGAGCTTGGGGGAGTAGAAGGGAGGAGATGGAGGAAGGACAGATATAGGAGCACGGAAGAAGATATTTACATTAAGGGAGACATTTTAGTGTTGGCAAGAGACTTGGCTCCAGAGGGGATCCCAGGTATCCACAGGGATGTCCCCAGCTATATCCTTGGGCAGCAGAGTAGAGGGTGCCTGAACTGGCCTTGCCTCACTATCACACTGATGATTATCTCAAATATCATCATAGAGTCTTTGTCTGGCAATGGATGGAGTTAGAGACAAATTCCCTTATCAGAGCAACGGACTGAGCCCCCAAGGTCCGGTTGAAGAGCAGAAGGAGGGAGAAGATGAGCAAGGAAGTCTAGACTGTGAGGTGTTGGTTCACCCATTGAGACAGTGTGCCTGTTCTAATGGGAGCTCACCAAAAGCAGCTGGACCGGGACTGAATGAGCATGCGATCAAACCGGACTCTCTGAATGTGGCTGAAATGGGGGCTGAGAAGCCACTGATAAAGGCACTGGGATTTGTTTTTACAGAATGTACTGGCTTTTTGGGACCCTACTTCATTTGTCTATTTGAATGCAAAGCTTCCTAGGACTAGATGTGTGTGTGTGTGTGTGTGTGTGTCTGTGTGTCTGTGTGTGTGTCTGTGTGTTGGGGGAGGGGGACTTGGACTTCCCACAGGGCAGGATTCCCTGCCCTCTCTTGAGGGAGGGAGAGGGAGGAGGGTATGTGGGGGAGTGGGAGAGGGATGGGAGGAGGGGAAGAAGTGTAAATGTTTTGAATGGAAAAATAAAAACAAGAAAGGTAAGGTATAGTTGCATCAAACTAGCAAAATCTACACTCAAATAAAAATAATGTCTTTATTTCACTAATATTTATTTCAATGATATTAAATATTATAACTCATAACCATGAAATTTGTACTGTTATCAGCTGCAGTGGAAAGATTGGAATGCTATACCCTAGTAATAAGAACCCTGGGGTAATATTTGCATAGAATATAGTTTATTGTAATGCACAATTAAAGTGGGTTGGTAGACATTCTAACCATGTAATTGAATGTTTTATTACAAGAATAATTACATTTAGATTTTGTCTATGTATTCAAAGAACCATTGAATGACATCATATGAGTAAATTATATAAGTATGCCTATATAGCTACATATTTGAAGGTATCTGCCATATGGCTGATTGGATAAGCATAAACTTTAGACTTTGCTTATAAAACAAGCTTTCATATCAATGTGGTATGTTTTTTCATTACTTTTATCTTAGTTAAAATAAAATTCTGTTATATAGCTACAGAAATGGTGAAGTAATTGAAATTCTTTTTAGCATCCTTTTGTGAAGGAATGTCTATCTAGGATTTGGACAAAGCAGAACTTACCTCAGGAACTTCATATCTTTTATTCTATCAACTTACTTAACTTATGGCAATGAATTTATCTTCATGTACTACTGTGGGACAATGGCCTTGTACCCTGCAAAGATTTGTCACTTGTATTAATTTAATAAAATACTGATTGGCCAGTAGCCAAGCAGGAAGTATAGGCAGGGTGACCAGAATTGGAGAATTCTGGGAAGAATAAAGGCTCAGTCTGTAGTCATCACCCAGACATAGAGGTAGCAAGATATAAGGTACCAAGCCACATGACTAACACAAACAAAATTTATGGATTATTTTAAGATGTAAGAGTTACTTAGTAAGAAGCCTGAGCTAATAGGCCAAACAGTTTATAATTAATTTAGGCTTCTGTGTACTTCTTTGGGACTGAATGGCTATGGGACTGGGTGGGGCTGAAACCTCTGTCAAGAAATGGCACCAATGTGGGAACTACATAGACATAAAACCAGAGTGAGCTTGGAAAGCAATTCTAGACAGAAAAGAACAGAGTTAAGCACAGTTTGCTGGTAGCAGATTTTTTTGTGGGGTGGGCTCTATTTGCTAGAAGAGAGTGCATCTCATTTAATGGATTAGTTGGAAAAACCCCGCAGTTCCCCACCACCAAACATTTAAATGGAATTTAGTAGCTGACAGTATGCCTCTTGGTGGTGGTAGAGTTCTTAAAACTCCCTAGAGTTGTGACCATAAACATGGCTCCTGCCAGTATCTTCTCCATGAAGTTAGACTCTTACAAGTTAAGTAAAGGAATGGATTCAGCCATCAAAGCCACAACTTTAATTCTAGTCATAACAGCAAATTAAAGACTCATATGATCAGAAAATGATGTATAGTAAAGACAGATTCGGAAGAAATAAAAACACCAAATGGTTTACAGTGTTTTTAAAATATATGTAGCCTTGGGAGAGAAAAAAAAGGATAAAGTCCTTAAAAAATAAAGAGAATAGTTGGGTGTGATGGCACACACCTTTAATCCTATTACTGTTGAGGCAGATATAGGTGAGTCTCTCTAAATTTAAGGACAGCCTGGTCTACAGAGTGAGTTCAATGATAGACAAACATACACAGAGAAACCCTGTGTCAAAAAACAGATAGATAAAAAATAAAAATAAAAGAAATAGAGTTTAAAACACCAATTGACCAGTATCCAGGCAAGAAGTATAGGTGATGCAATCAGAATAGAAGGGTTCTGGGAAGAGAAAATCCTCAGTCTGCAGTCATAATCCAGACACAGAGGAAGCAAGATGAGAATGCCTCACTGATATAATAATGTAGGCCTCTGTATGATTCTTTGGGACTGAACAGTTGTAGGACTGGGACAGGGGATGAAGCAGTCAATGTACCAATTAATAAACCTGGCTTTCTTACTTGCAACTAGGTTCATGGATGAGGAGATAGTACCAGGGTGGGGTGACAGAAGCTTAGTGCTTTGATTTTCTTGAGTCTGTGTACCGTGACGAAGCCAACCGGGCCACAGGAATGCTACATGTTGATGCCTTTCAGACCTGTTGGTAACAGTGTCCTAGATTCCTTCACGCTCTTCTTTTTAATGTCTCAAAGCCAATACTACCTATTCAGTTGCTGCCTTCAATAAATAATCATTACTTTTCTTCTGTGTTAAAAAAATACATTTATTTGCATATGTGAAATTCTCAACCAGAAAATCTCTTATGTTAGAATCTTAGTTTTCTCTGGACAGGATTTTTTTGTTTGCCAACTATTACTTTCCTAGTTCCTAGAATGAGATACAATATATGAGCATAAAATAATCATTCAACAATAAGTTGAGGACAAAAAATAATACATAAATAACACTAAATATATCAATGTTGTCTTCTTCTGAACTTTCTTTTATTTTGGTGCTTTTGAACAATTTTCACATATTTGTGTATAGTGCACACATTAACATATGCTGATGTGTATATATAGGCGCATATATCCATGCCTGTGGAGGTCAGAGATTGAAACAGATGTTTTCTTTAGTTTTTTTCCACCTTAAATATTGAGACAGGGCCTCTTCACTGAGCTGACTTGTCTTTACAGTCAGCCTAGCTGGCTGGTGAACTCTGTGGGTCTCTGCTTCACTGCTCTGGGATTACATGTGCTGATACTCATACTCAGCTTCTTAGGCAGGCATTGGGCATTTGAACTCAGATCATTGAATTTAGTTTGCAAGCATTTTAATGAAAATTTTGTCTATCATAATCATGGAAATTTACCTTTATTTTAAATTTTTTATTATAATTTTTATTTTTGCATGGATTCTAATAGGTTATAAAAATAAAAGCTCAGAGTCATTTATTGGGGAAAATGCTGAAAGATCAAAGAGATGAAGGAGCAATACAACATCCATCTTACTTACTCAACTTCCAGCTAAAGAGAGACTGAGTTCTTCTATCCTCCTGTCTTATCACTTCCTCTCTCTGCCCAGCCATATTATTTCCTGTTTGTCTGTATAGACCTCATGGTTAGCTAGTGGCTAACTCTGCCCTCTGATCTCCAGGAAAACTTTATTTGTACAAACAAGATATCACCACAATTATTACTGTTTATGTGTATTCATTAGATTTTTCTATCATTGTTATGTTGGTTTCATAAAATAATAAATTAACAGTATTGTGTTCTTTTACTTCCTATTTTATGAAGGAGGATAATTGGTGTTAGCTCTTCTGTAAGCTTTCATTGAACTTGGCAGTGAATGTGATCCATCCTGAGTTTTTCTTTGTTGGGAAACTATCAGTCTTTCAATGTCAAAGCTCATTGTAAATTTACTTAATGTGTGCATATAGGATGTGTCTAGGAATTTACCTATTGTTTTCTAGATACCATAGATCTAGAAAACTACCTTGTTACAAGTTTTCAAGGTATCCTAGATGATTCTGTAGATTTCCCTGGTATTAGTTATAATGTATCCATTTTCATCTCTTAGAATTGTGTAATATCGCAAGTCAAGTAGTTTTTTCATCAATTACATCATATCAATATGAAACTGACCATTTTCCATCTTTGATGTCTTATGTCCACATTCCCAGCACTCTAATTGCAAAATGAGGAGTTTCTTAACTGTGAGGCCAATCTGGGTTACACAGTATGACTGTCTCAAATAACACAAATAAATCTGATTTACGTCCTAGATAACTATATAATTAAATACCTGATATAATCTCTTTCTCTCTGTTTTTGGGAGGGTCAAGTCATCCTGATATTTACAGGTATAAGAGAAAACTTCATTTGAAGGCAGAGGAAAGGTTTCTACTGTTTCCCTTTTCTTAAAACTATTACTATGGAAAATGGCATTTGTATCTTCTTAGCCCTTTAAAAGTTCACAATATTTTTAAATTCTAATTGTGCTCTTCTCAATTTTAAACCTAAGAATGCCCAAGGACCTATGAGACATTTCTTTCAAATGCTGTCATTAAACACCTTTCCCCATCTCTGCAGTTTCTGCCTCATTGCATATAAAAAATATCTTCTTTTACATAGGTGTGAGAAATTTAAATTTCTTTGGATAGAGAAAATTAGGTCACAGACCTTAGATTCTTAAGCATTTTCCAGCTGTGATTCCTTTCCACCTGAGAAATTTTTATATGACCCTGCATAAATAGGTGCACAAAACTGAATATACCAAAGAAATTCATTTAAAAAAATTTATTTTCAAATACTCCTTTGGTTCACAGAAATGTATTGTTCATTAAACATTAAAGTAAACTTGCAAACTAATTAAATAATGTGCTTGTTTATTTTTACATAAACAAATCTTTGTGAAGTAGTTAATACTGCAGAACTTAGAAAATGTTTGGTATTTTTCAAAGCTAATCAATATTTCAATGTTATATTTCTCAATGCTTAAAATATCAATTAAAGATAGTACAAAATTGATAGACTGTGTTTGGGGCCATGTGATTGTTGTTCTCAGTTTTTAACTTGATTACATGAGGAATTAACTAAGACCACAAAATATAGGGCACACTTATGAGGAATTATTGCTTAATTTGAAGTCAGAATAGCCACTTCTAACTGGGATCTTTGAGGTATGAAGACATGCCTTCAATTCAGATCTTTTGATAGGAGAAAGATTGTGCCTTTAATTTGGATATTGAGATGGGAAGACACACCTTTAATCCTAATCTTTAATATGAATTGAGGTGTTTCAGGGACACTTGTTGGGATTACCTGATTAGAAAAAACAGAATGAGAAATACAGAGAACAATGAAGTGGAAAGATGGGCAAATGCTGTTATAAAACACTTAGGTTCATTATGTGTTTGACTTTGAATTAATTTTTGGTCATTACACATAACAAAGCTTTTATTATTCCTCAAATTTCCACTGCATGATATTTTTTCATCAACTAAATAAGATAATGTAAATAGTTACATAAACCCCATGTGGAGTTGTAGTACTTAGTTTAATAAACTTTAAATGAGATTATACAAATGGTCATATTACCTAATTACCAAGTGAATTTAGGATAAATTTTGTGTGAAAAAGGGTGTTGCTAAAACGTTTTACTTGAGGTCTATTTACCACTTATTTTAAGAATAATAAACAGCACGAATTTGACTCTTTTTATTTTATTTATTAAAAATTTCCACCGTCTCCCCTCCTTCCATTTCCCTCCCACTCCTCCCCCTTCCCCTCCCTCTCCAGTCTTAAGAGAAGTCAGGGTATTCTGTCCTGTGGGAAGTCCAAGACCCTCCCCCTTCCATCCAGGTCTAGGAAGGTGTGCATCCAAACAGACTATGCCCCCCAAAAGCCAGAACATACAGTAGAATAAAAAAGCAGTGCCATTATCATTGGCTTCTCAGCAAGCCCCCATTGTCAGCCACATTCAGAAAGTCCGGTTTGATCACATGATTTTTCAGTACCAGTCCAGCGGGCCTTGGTGAGCTCCCATTAGATCAGTCACACCATCTTAGTGGTGGACACACCCCTCACAATCCTGACTACCTTGCTCATGTTCTCTCTCCTTCTGCTCCTCATTTGGACCTTGGGAGCTCAGTCCAGTGCTCCAATGTGGGTCTCTGTCTCTATCTCCATCCATCGCCAGATGAAGGTTTATGGTGATATTCAAGATATTCATTAGGGGCTGGAGAAATGGCTCAGTGGTTTAAGAGCATTGCCTGCTCTTCCAAAGGTCCTGAGTTCAATTCCCAGCAACCACATGGTGGCTCACAACCATCTGTAATGAGGTCTGGTGCCCTCTTCTAACCTACAGATATACACACAGACAGAATATTGTATACATAATAAATAAATATTTATTTATTTTAAAAAAAAGATATTCATTAGTGTGGCTATAGGATAGGACCAGTTCAGGCTCCCTCTCCTCTGCTGCCCAAGGACCTAGCTGGGGACATCTTGGACACCTGGGAACCCCTCTAGAGCCAAGTCTCTTGCCAACCCTAAAATGGCTCCCTTAATAAAGATATCTTCTTCCCTGCTCCCATATCTACACTTCCTCCATCTCAACCATCCCATTCCCCCAAGCTCTCCTCAATCCTCCCATAGCAGTGCTATTTGTAATAACCAGAACCTGGAAACAACCTAGGTGCCCCTCAATGGAAGAATGAATAAAGAAAGTGTGGCACATATACACATTAGAGTTCTACTCAGCGGTGAAAAACAATGACATTTTGAATTTTGCATGCAAATACATGGAAATAGAAAACACTTTACTGAGTGAGATAACCCAAACCCAAAAAGATGAATATGGTATATACTCACTCATTAGTGGATTCTAGCCATAAACAAAGGACATTGAGCCTATAGTTCGTGATCCTAGAGAAGCTAAATAATAAGGTGAACCCAAAGAAAAACACAGGGGTGGGGGTGGGGTGGGGGGAAGGAGAGAGGGGGAAAGAGAAGGGAGAAGGGGACAAATTTGACTCATTAAAGGTGAGCTTTCTTCTTTCCTCAAAGCTTGTTCAAAGAAATAGTGTAGCTGGGACATGAGGTGCACAGTCCTGTGGCCGAGAAAGGCTATGAATTCCAGACCAGCTTGGTATAAATAGGAATTTCCAGTAATGAGACCCTGTTCCAAAAAACTTTATACATAAATTTGCATTTGTGCACGTGTGTGCATGAGTGTGTGTGTGTGTGTGTGTGTGTGTGTGTGTGCACGTGTATATACACATGTTTGTTGTTCCCATCACAGTACACATATGAGAACAGAGGAAAATTCAAATGTTGGTTGTTCCCATCTCTCATCTTATTCTTTTCTCTGGCATTTAAGATAAAAGCTAACTTTCCTGGCTTTCACATGAATCCTGATGATTTGATCTCTGTTCCTCATGCCTGGCTGTCAGGTACTTTAACTACTGCAACATTTCCTTGGGTCTCTTCATAATTTCAAAGTATATTTGACTTTCATCATAATTCAGTATAATATTTATTTTAAAATAAAACCGGTTTCTTTCTTTTCTAACATTGTAGGGAAGTCTTGTGTGCCATGAGATAATTGTTTTTTTTTTTTTTAATTTTCCAAGCAGATAAATGAAGTTGCATTACAAACACAACAATGGCCTTATAAATTCTACTAGAGAAGTAGAGAGTTGGAAAGAACTCCTTCCCATTTTTACAGTGACAAAAGCTATATAAAATACACATTCATAACTAAGGTGCAGGTGCAAGGAAACTTACCTTCTCCTAACTCAAAGAAGCCAAATGGAATTGCTAACGAATTGTTAAGGAATCCATGAAAATTGGCAAGAGATTGTAGAGACCTAGGGTTCACACATAGAAAACAATCTCACTCCTAAGGCCTAACCCTTTCCATAGGCCTTCTTATTACACCCCCATTCACACACCCATGCAAGTACTGATGGAGACTAAACAGATACCTATAAGGGAGTAACACATTTTAAAGAAAAGAGAAACCACAGACAGTAAAAAGTATTGAAACAACTTACTTGTTTCCAGAATGCATAAGTATCTTTAGAAATTTATGGAGAATGTGGTACATTTCCACAATGGAGTACTACACAGCAGAAAAAATAACATCTTGAAATTTGACAACAAATAGATGGATCTCAAAAATGTCATACTGAGTGAGGTAACCGAGATTCAGAAAAACAAATATCATATGTACTCACTCATAAGTGGCTTTTAGACATGTAATAAGGAAAAACAGCCTACAATTCAAAATCCCAGAGAACCTAGATAACAATGAGGAACCTAAGAGAGACATAGGTAGATCAAATCTGTGTGGGAAGTAGAAAACTATAAAATCTCCTGAGTAAATTGGGAGCATGGGGAACAAGGGAGAGGGTAGAAGGGAGGGGATAAGAAAGGAGGGGAGTGGAGACAAATATATAGCTCAATGAAAAAATTTTAAAAAACAATGCATTTTTCTGTGTATAGTCTTTCTGACCATTTAAAATCTCCCAAAAGTTTTCGAGTTTCATGTATATTTGTCTTTTGAAAAGTTTAATAGAACACATGTATTAATTATTTGAGACTTTTCTTTGTTCATGGAAAATTTTAATATGATACTTGTTACAACTGAAAAGGGAACCTCAGTTAAGGAATTGTCCTGTTTCCTTTAATTAATGTGTGAAGACCCAGATTTTTGAGTCTTCCAACATAGCTCAGGATCAATAGCTCTGCAGGAATGCTCCAAGTCTTCAACATCAAATTGTGTCTATTGAGGTAGCTACCCAGACTCTATGACTGAACAATTACAGAGTTCTAGGCCTATCTCATCTGAAATAAATCTTGTCACTATTCCAATTGTATTGCTTATGCTAATTTAATAAATTCATGCATAACGTGATTGTACTGTGCCAGTTATGTCCTTCTACAGAACCCTGGCAAATGCAACATGTTACTAGAGTAACTAAAATATTACTTGGGGGCCAGAATCCAGAGCACTTAGAAACTTCAATGTTAATTGTCACTTCAGAAATCAGAAGCCATTTTGAAAATGTCTTTCAAGTGGAAACACATGTGCTATGTGACAAAGAAATCCTATTCATTTTCAAAAAATATGAAATCCCCTTTCAAACAAAAACCTGGATGCTGACATGTATAAGAGCTCTAGTATAATCACCACATATTGTGAACAATCCAAATGTCTTTCATCAGGTAAATGGTTAAACTGTAATCCATTCATATAATGAAATGCTATTTAGCAATACTGAAAAAAATCTACTGACACATAAACAACAAATGACTCTCAAATGTGTTTTGTTAACTGAAACATAGCCACATGAAAATGCCTCTGAATTAATCGATCCATTTATATGATGTTATGAAAATGAAAACTCTATAGGAATAGAAAGTAGACCAATAGTTGCTAGGGGTATAGAGAAGAAGAAAGTGTTAACTACACAGAAAAAAATGAGGTAAGTTTTGTTGATGTAACTGATCACTATTTTGGTTGTAGATACATGACATTATAATAGTTCAAATTCTAAGAAATTCACAACACAATTTTACTTCATTGTATTTGGCATAATAAATTATTTTAAGCTGAAAAACACATAATTCATAATTTTCATCAGATAATAATGAAACCTAATTGTGATTTTTTTAAACAAGATAATAGCTTCAGTTTTATTGGCATCCTTTATTTCATTATAAGGTATCAGCAATTTTGCAAATAGAAGCCTTCATTTTTCCAAACTGGACAAAATGGGAAAAGAAGATGCACTATATTTTATAACAAAATAAGTAGGTATGCTTCATTAAATGGAGGTAATGTATTTGAAATATAAGTTTTATCTCTAGTTTTGTTAAGCCTGGGAGAGGATAGTAGAGATTAAATGCTAGGGTCAGAAGGCACAAAAATAGTTTATGGTAGTAGATATAAATTTAAAAAGACAGATTATTCAGAGTTGGCTGGTAGAATTAAAGAACTACACTTGTAAGATTACCATATGCTACAGAGATTTGCAATAGAAAAAGGAATATTGATTCTAACAAACTGTTTGAGGCATTATACTAACTAATTAGAAAAGGAGGAGGGTCATTGATTAAATATGAGTAGAGATAATTCTGTAAACAATTCAAAGTTTCTTTATAAAATGGTACTAATGCTAGTGTTAACTATCAAAATGTTTTATGTTATAGAAAATTAATACCTACATTAACACAGACTTCAAAAGGGAAATTACTAATAGGTCAATTACCATTGACTCAAAAAAGTAGAAATAGGGGAAAAATATAATTGCATTCATTGCCACAGCAGGTTTCAAGCTGACATGAAATTCATAGATGGTGAGATACAGGCTGTGTTTATTCATCACATTCAGAGGTGTGTAATACGTCTAATTAATTCCATGTAATAAAACAACATTGCTCAAACAAGACAAAGAGGAGGCACTGATGCAATATTTGTGCAATTATTTTGCTTTTGAGAGTCAACTAGTGAATTGCATTTTCATTATAAATAAAAAGTCACTCTCTCCACTAGTCTTAGTTGAGATCATCCTTGTGGATTCCTGGAAATTTGCCCAGCACTAGGTTCTCCCTAACCCCATAATGGCTCCCTCTATCAAAATATCTCTTTCATTGCTCTCCACTTCATCCCTCCCCCAACTCAGGCTTCTTAAGACCTCATGCTCCCATCTTCCATCTCCTCCCTTCTACCTGCTCGCAGTTTAACCAGGAGATCTTAACTATTTCTCCTTCCTAGGGCCCTCGATTTTTGTCCCTCTTATGGTACTCCTCTTTACCTAGCTTCTTAGTGGTTGTGGATTGTAACCTGTTTATCATTACTTTACATCTAATATCCACTTATGAGTACATACTATGTTTGTCTTTTTTGGTCTAGGTTACCTCACTCATGATGGACTTTTTAAGCTCCATCCATTTGCCTGCAAATTTCAAGATGTCGATATTTTTACTGCTGAGCAGTATTCTATTGTGTAAATTTACCATGTTTTCTTTTTCTGTTTTTGGTTGAGGGGCATCTATGTTGTTTCCAGGTTCTGGATATTAGAAATAAGGCTTCTATAAAAACAGTTGAGCAAATGTCCTTGAGTTATGATGGAACATTCCTTCAGTAAATTTGTACTCCCACCAGCAAGGAAAGAGTGTTCCCATTACTCCACATTCTCACCAAAGTAAGATATCATTAGTGTTTTTTTTTTTAGTCTTAGCTGTTCTGACAGGTGTAACATGGTATCTCAGTTGTTTTAATTTGCATTTCCCTGATGCCTAAAGATGTTGAGCAGATTCATAAATATCTTTCAGTCATTTGAGATTCGTTTGATGAAAATTCTCTTTAGAACTAGACCCCATTTATTAATTGGATTATTTGGTGTTTTAGTGTCTAGTTTCAAGATTTCTTTATGTATTTTGGAGATCAGCCCCTGTGGAGTTGGTAAAGATCTTTTCTCATTTTGTATGCTGCTGATTTGTCTCATTGACAGTGTCCTTAGTCTTATAGAAGCTTCTCAGTTTTTAGAGGTCCTATTCATTAATGTTTCTTTTCAGTGTCTGTGCTACTGGTATTCTATTAGGATGTACTACCCTGTGCCCATGTGTTGAAGGTACTTCCCACTTTCTCTTCTATCAGGTACAGTGTAACTGGATTTATGTTGAGGTCACTCATCCATTTGGACTTTACTTTTGTATATGGGGATAGATAAGGATATATTTGCATTCTTCTACATGTTAACATTCTATTATTCTATTATATTAGCACCATTTGGTGAAAATGCTTTTTTTCCGCTGTACAATTTTGGCTTCTTTGAGGAATTTCCCCTACAATCAGATTAGTGACTACCCTATTTGCCACTATAGAACCTACACCCAGTATCTAGTGGAACCAAATGCAGTTATCCACAGCCAAACACTGGGCTAAGCTCTTGGAATTCACATGAAAAGAAGGAGTAGTGATCACATGGGTCAGGATCATGATGGGGAAAACCACAGAGAAAGATGACCTCTGACCTCGAGCTAGTGGAAGCTCATGGACTCTGGACTGACAGCTAGAGAATCTACATGGGATTGAAGTAGGCCCTCTGAATGTGGGTGACAGCTATGTAGCTTGATCTATTGTGGAGAGCTGACAGTGGGAGCAGGACTTATCCCAGCTACATGAACACATTTTTGTTTCATGTGAAAATGTGTTTTCAAAACACATTTCCCATGGTGTAATACTGAACTGAAAAGAGAATTCTTAGCAGATGAAGTTCAAATGGCCAAAAGACACTTAAAATCATGTTCAACCTCTTTAGCAATCAGGGAAATGCAAATCAAAACAAGTTTGAGATACCATCTTACACCTGTCAGAATTGCTACAATCAAAAACATCAATGATAGCCTATGCTGGAGAGGATGTGGAGTAACAGGAACACTCATCCATTGCTGGTGGGAATGTAAACTTGTGCAACCACTTTGGAAATCAGTGTGGCGGTTTCTCAGTAAATTGGGAATCAATCTATCTCAGGATCCAGCAATATCACTTTTGGGAATATACCCAAGAGATGTCCAATCATACTACAAAAGCATTTGTTCAACTATGTTCATAGCAGCATTATTTGTAGTAGCCAGATCCTGCAAACAACCTAGATGCCCCTCAATGGAAGAATGGATAAAGAAAGGGTGGAATATATACACATTAGAGTACTACTCAGTGGTAAAAAATAATGACATTTTGAATTTTGCATGCAAATGGATGGAATAGAAGATACTATCCTGAGTGAGGTAACCCAGACCCAAAAAGATGAATATGACATGTACTCACTCATTAGTGGACTCTAGCCATAAACAAAGGACACCTATAGTTGACAAGCCTAGAGAAGCCAAATAACAAGGTGAACCCAAAGAAAAACATATATAGATCCACCTGGAAATTGGAAGCAAACAAGATTGCAGGGTAAAATTTGGGAGCATGGGGGTGGGGGAAGGGGTGGTAGTGGAGAGGGGGAGAGAGAAAGGCAAAACTGGAGAGCGCTTGGGAGACTGGGAGGGTAGATTTGGAGGAAGGGCAGATATAGGAGCAGGGAAGAACATATCTACATTAAGGGAAACATTTTAGGGTTGACAAGAGACTTGGCTCTAAAGGGGATCCCAGGTGTCCCCAGCTGGGTGCTTGGGCAGCAGAACAGAGGGTGCTTGAACTGGCCTTGCCCCACTATCACACTGATGATTATCTTGAATACCACCATAGAGTCTTCGTCTGGAGACGGATGGAGATAGAGACAGAGACCCTCATCAGAGCAACGGACTGAGCCCCCAAGGTCCAGTTGAAGAGCAGAAGGAGGGAGAAGATGAGCAAGGAAGTCTGGACTGTGAGGGGTTGGTCCATCCACTGAGACAGTGTGCCTGCTCTAATGGGAGCTCACCAAATCCAGCTGGACCGGGACTGAAATGAGCATGCAATCCAACCGGACTCTCTGAATGTGGCTGAAAATGGGGGCTGACTGAGAAACCATTCATAAAGGCACTGGGACTTGTTTTTACAGCGTGTACCGGCTTTTTGGGACCCTAGTCTATTTGAATGCAAAGCTTCTTAGGCCTGGATGTGGTGGGGGGAGGGCCTTGGACTTCCCATAGGGCAGGATTCTCTGCCCTCTCTTA
>NW_004949134.1:2447560-2451044 GCF_000317375.1 Microtus ochrogaster | reverse complement strand
AAAAAAAGTCATGAATTCTTCACACTGTATAAACCTTAAGACAGCTGCTGATTATGCCTCATTGAGGAGGCTTCCAGGTCCTTGTAGTGGTTTCATTAAGAGGATCTTACCTTTATATTCTAAGAAGCAACAAAGGGCAATGGCAACAGTCTTGGTTATTTTGGGGGGTCTCTTAGACCCCACTAACCAAAAAAATCAAAAGTAGGTTTGCCATACCTGGCTGTAAAGTACATGGCTAGTGGAGGGAATATTATCACTCCAAATGGAGTAACTTCATTTGAACTTACCAATATATAATTTTACCCATTTCCCCCTTCATATTACCTATGTACTCTATCCCCATCTCTAGAGTTCTCACCCCATAGCCTCTTTTACTTTCTTGCTTTCTGTGGTTATTCAAGGTTATATACTAACCTGCCCAAATCCTTAAACAATTTTATGAAAGTTCTTTCAAATTTGATAGGTGAAATTTTCATTGGTACAATAGTCAAGAAACCAGTATTTATTTAAGGTAATAGGCTACCTTGAAATGCCATCCCAGTTTCTGAAAAGCATAAATGAATGAAAATTTGTGAGTGACTCAATTATTTACTTACAATCATTGCATTATAAGTAACCATATATTTGTCTATGAACATTGCGCAGATTTGCAAGGAACAGTATTGTCACAACCTAATAGTATATTGAAGTTGAATTAAACAACAGGCATGTAAAAATAGTCATTAATAATGAAGGGGGAAGAATTGAAAGAATTATACTCCATGTGTTTTAGTTTTTAACAATGGTTGTGTGAATATCTTCCATGGATTGGATTGTTCTTTGCCTCATGGAGCTCATTGGAGATAAAAAAGAGGTTCAATTATAGATATGTAACTGCACAAATAAAATTTGTTACTTTAGACTTTGCTTCCTTTATCCTACTAATAGTTCTTGATTTTTATTTTTTATTTTTGCTTATTTGTAGTTTCTTTGATGCTTAATGCTCCCACCAAAGATATAATTTTGTTGTGATTTGTTTTTTTTTTATTATTAACCCCCTTTTTTTAGGTACTAAAGAGGTAATTTCTTTGTTCTTTTTTTAGGTATTAAAAAGGTAATTTCTGTGTTTGTTCTCTGTTTTATTGATTTTTGTTGAGCTCTACATTTTTCTCTGCTCCTCTCCCTGCCTCTCCCCTCCCCTTCAATCCTCTCCCAAGGTACTCATGCTCCCAATTTACTCAGGAGATCTTTTCTTTTTTTATTTCCCATGTAGATTAGATCTATGTAAGTCTCTCTTAGTGTTCTCATTGTTGTCTAAGTTTTCTGGGATTGTGGTTTATAGGCTGGTTTTCTTTGTTTTATTAAAAACCACTTATGAGTGGTTACATGTGATAATTATCTTTCTGTGCCTGGGTTACCTCACTCAAAATGATGTTTTCTAGCTCCATACATTTTCCTGCAAAATTTAAGATGTTATTTTTTTTCTGCTGTGTAGTACTCCATTGTGTAAATATACCACATTTTCCTTATCCATTCTTTGGTTGAGGGGCATTTATGTTGTTCCAGGTTCTGGCTATGACAAACAATGCTGCTATAAGCATAGTTGTCCTTGTGGCATGATTGAGCATCCTTTGGATATATACTCAAAAGTGGTATTACTGGGTCTTGAGGAAGGTTGTTTCCTAATTTTCTGAGAATTTGCCACACTGACATCCAAAGGGGTTGTACCAGCTTGCATTCCCACCAGCAATGCAGAAGTGTTCCCTTTTCCCCACAACCTCTCCAGCATAAGTTGTCATCAGTGTTTTTCATCTTGGCCATTCTTACAGGTATAAGATGGAATCTCAGAGTTGTTTTGATTTTCATTTCTCTGATGACCAAGGATGTTGAACATTTCCTTAAGTGTCTTTCAGCCATTTTTGACTACTCTGTTGAGAGTTCTCTGTTTAGGTCTGCACTCCAAACAAGGATTATTTGTACTTTTGATGGACAATTTCTTGAGTTCTTTATATATTTTGTAGATCAGACGTCTGTCTGATATGGGGTAAGTGAAGATCTTTTTCCATTCTGTAGGCTGCTTTTCTCAGCGATTAGAATTTATATAGAAGCCAGTGTTACTTTCTGAAGAAGGATCCAAGTATTTACCTTTGTCAATATCACTGATACATTTTTTAAATAAATATCTTGACTTGATAGAATCCACTTAAGAAGAATACAGTTTACAGTGTTTTTCCCTTATGTCTGTAGTCCTGCCATACCATCCAAGGCCATGAGATGATAAATACAGTAACCAATTTGAATTTCTTTTCTTCAGGATTATAGCATGGCCTGCCTTCATATCAATCTTTATATGTTCATGAATATAAGATACCAATGACTTTACAGAATATATTGAAAGAATATTCTTTCCCTTGAGGTGCATTATTTTCACAGAATTTCGTTTTAGCCTAAGTTGACCTGTTGCTCACTGTACAGTACCCTAAACTTCTGATCTTTATTCTTCCATCACCCAAAGTTCTGGTATTGTAGTTGTATACCATATTGCACAGTTTATGCAGTACTAGAGATGAATTTTAGGGCTTCACATATTTTAGGTAAACACTCTACAACTAAGGAACCTCTCTTTCCTCCGAATATCATACAAGAATGGTGTTAGAATGAATAACACTCTTAACTTGTAAGAGTCACTTCAAATATTTTCTGTCTTGAACTTGGAATGTAGATTGGTGATAAAATCTTCACTGCATGTGTTTTGGCTCCTAGCAATGAAAAAGGAAAATTTCCCATCTTATCTGAGCAATCTTCACCTTGAACATTTTCAAAATATTACAAGAAAAGATATGAAGAAAATTATCCTTCCTTTCTCTTCTTTTAAGAGATGTTATATGTGAAATAGTCCCATTCATTAAAGATATGTAGATTATGGGAAGATGGGGAAACAAAGACAATAAACAAAGCATGGCATGATCTGACATAAAATTCTACTTTTAAACATTCAAGCAATAAAATACTAAATTTTCTTTGTAGATACTCTTTGATTTAACAAATTGCAGCAATCTTAAATAATCAATCATTATCTTAGTCTACTTTAGAAATCCTTAAGATGCAACAACTCATAACCTGGTGATAATTTTAGGGGACAAAAGTTATAGGTATGGAACTTCTTTTATTTCTCCAGAGACCAAGGTTAATGTCAGTTCCAAAGGAAATTCCATTTCTCCAAATTCCAAAGGAAAAAGGGACAAGTGGCAATCTATTGTGCCTATTATCATACCACGGTACATGCTGCCCTCCATGATCCTTCAGTATCAAGAGTACATATTACACATTTCAAAGTCCATGTTAGGTAACCTAGCACTTCTTACCTCCTACCCTAGCCTGAACTCCTTTCTGCTCATGGGCTCCCCCACCAACTACTCATACTCATTCCCCCTTTGACCCTGCTATTTATATTTCTCTCTCTCTCTCTCTCTCTCTCTCTCTCTCTCTCTCTCTCTCTCTCTCT
>NW_004949134.1:2412067-2447195 GCF_000317375.1 Microtus ochrogaster | reverse complement strand
GGATTAAAGGTGTGCGACACCACCGCCCGGCACAAATTACATTTTTAAATGATCTGCATAATCACAATACCCAAAACAAGAGTAGAAACATGCATATAATGTAATGAAAAAATATTAAATTTGTATGTATCAATAAACCAAAAATCCATACCAAATATTTTGAGATTAATAATTGCCTTTTCTATTAAAGTGGATTCAACAGTCTCCAGTTTATCTTACCATTTCCATATTATATCATCCACTTTCCTTTAGAAAGGGATATTTGAATTTAACTCCTTTGTTTAGATTTTTACCTGACTATGACCAATAACAACTTGTAACCAATCCCCTTAAAATGATAACAAAGATCCATAAACTAACTTTTGGATATGTGGAAATTGTTTTCTTTCGACTGCTTCCTTTTGTCTGGGGTTCTGAAATCTTTGGGGAAAACATTGAGAAAAATCAGGATAATGGATAAGTTTAATGGAGTAGACTGTGAAACTGGATTATCTCAGCCAACATTGAAACTCTTCTGGATGCAGAACTCTGAGGAAACTACAACAGAGGTGCTCCGAGATGTTGGATTATTTGGGTCATCTATTTTTATTGGTGTCTGGTTCCCTTGCTCTTGAAATATATGAACTTCTAAAGGTAGTATACACATCTATATTAACATAAGTATAGACTATGCATTGTACAAAAGTCATCCAAAGATAATTTCTTGTTTTATGTTTGAGCAGGTAAAACATACATCATGTTTCTTATATTTTTCTAGGTTTATTTTTTTATGTTTGTAGCCAGGAATTTTAGAGTACCTTCCTAGATCAAACATGATTATGTTCAACCTTAAACGAATCCATAGCCTTTAATTTTCTGTGGGAACAGAAGATAACCTCTATCCCAAAGCAACACATCTTTCAATTCTATTTTGAAATCAAGACATTTTTAAATATATAGGTGAGTTTAATCCACCAGCCTCCACAATCCATTGTTCTTAGCAACTACCACTGATTCATAAGCAATGAAAAAAATTAAAGACAGCATAATAACACACAAGATTCAGATTCCCCATATATTTTCCATCTTTGAATGGCTTTCTCTTTTATAATACTTTATTCATTTATTTTATTAATTTTTTTAATTAAAAATTTCTGCTTCCCTTTTCCCTCCCCTTAACCCCCTTCCCACACCCCAATCCCCTTCCCCTCCCTCTTCAGTCCAAAGAGCACTCAGGGTTCCCTGCCCTGTGAGCAGTCCAAGGTCCTACCCCCTCCATCCAGGTCTAGGAAGGTGAGCATCCAAACCAGCTAGGCTCCCACAAAGCCAGTACATGCAGTAGGGTCAAAACTCAGTGCCATTGTCCTTGGCTTCTCAGCAGCCCTCATTGTCCACCATATTCAGAGAGTCCGGTTTTATCCCATGCATTTTCAGTCCCAGTCCAGCTGGCCTTGGTGATCTCCTAATAGATCAGCCCCACCGTCTCAGTGGGTGGGCGCCCCCTTGCGGTCTTGACTTCCTTGCTCATGTTCTCCATCCTTCTTTCCTCATTTGGACCTTGGGAGCTCAGTCCAGTGGTCCAATGTGGGTCTCTGTCTCTATCTCCATCCATCGCCAGATGAAAGTTCTATGGTGATATGCAAGATATTCGTTAGTATAACTATAGGATCGGGCCATTTCAGGCTCTCTCTTCTCAGCTGCCCAAGGACTTAGTTGGGTACATCTCTCTGAATCCCTGGGAACCCCTCTAGAGTCAAGGCTCTTGCCAACCCTAAAATGGCTCCTTTAATTAAGATATATACTTCCCTGCTCCCATATCCATCCTTCCAATATCCCAACCATCCCATTCTCCCAAGTTCTCCCTATTCTCACTTTTCTCTCCCCATCTCCCCTATCCCCCATCCCACCCCACCCCACCCCCCAGTTCCCAAATTTTTGCCCAGCAATCTTGACTACTTCCAATATCCAGGAGGATAACTATATGTTTTTCTTTGGGTTCACCTTCTTATTTAGCTTCTCTAGGATCATGAATTATAGGCTCAATGTCCTATATTTATGGCTAAAACCCAATTATGAGTGAGTACATCCCATGTTCATCTTTTTGGGTCTGGGTTACCTCACTCACGAAAATGTTTTCTATTCCTTTTTAAAGACTTTACTATTTTTAAACTATTTTATCTTATCCTTTCCTTCTCAGGCCTATGTATATATATATATTTTTTTTTTGGTTTTTCGAGTCAGGGTTTCTCTGTAGCTTTGGAGCCTGTCCTGGAACTATGTATAATTTTTAAACACATTGAAACCTGTTTAGATGTTTCTTCCATCTGGATGTGATTTTACTGAGCATCTGTATTGTTCTCTGATTGCATGAAATGAATGTTAAACTGTTATGTCAGCCTCTGGTGTGGCTCAGTTCAACACATGACACTAGCACATAGCAGTTGGCAGCTGGCTCTATTCTGCAAGCATTTGCCAGGATATGTGTCTCTCTGTGTTGTAGCTGGCATGAGAATGTGAGACTAAGAAGCCACATTTGGCTCCATTCTAGTGTGTTTGAAAAAAATTTTCTTAAGCATTGCCACGTTTTATTTGGATATTTATAGCTGGATTTTGGGCACCATTTGTTGGTGGAATTTCTGTGTCCCACCAGTCAACTCTGTCTTGCCAGCCAGCTCCCAAACAACCATACTGAGATTTATTATTAGTTATAAATTCTCAGCTGATAAGCTTGGTGCTAACTAGCTCTTACAACTTAAATTACCCGTATTTCTTATCTATGCTCTACGACTTTTTTTTTTTTTTAGCATGGCATGCTCATCTCCTGATCTTTCTATCTGGCTTGTGACTCCCCATTTCTCCACCTTTCTTTTTCCCAGTGTCCTCTCAGTTTGGCTTTATCATGTAACCTCTTCGTGCCTAGCTGTTGACCAGTCAGCTCTTTATTAAACCAATGATAGTAATTTATTTTTACAATGTATAAAAAGAATTATTTAATAGCATCAACTAAAGATGATTTTTGTTCTATTTTTGAGCAGGTAAAAGACATCTATTAAATTTAGAAGTACATTGGCACTGCATAGCTATAATACAAATCTTTTTCCTCAAAATGAAAGAATGACATGTAATAATATGTCATGAGTACTTTGTAGCCAACAAGATATATCATTTTTCATTCAGTCTCAGAGCTGTTCCCATAGTAGAAGGGTCAACACATATGCCACCTATTCCTGTAGTCTTTCTTGGTTTCTTTTCTCATGTCTGTAACCAAGATTTTTCAGGAGGTCTTCTCTGATCAAATTTTATCTTTATTAATGTGGAAGAGAAACATAACTTTATGTTTACTGTGGAAAAAAGGTATAACCTCTCCCCCAAAGCAATTTATTTTCCAAATCTTATTTTTAATTTAAGTCATTCTTAAAATACATAGATTGGTTTAATTCAGCAGGTTGTATAAACCAAAGTCTCTCAATAGCTATTATTTTTGTTCATTAGCATTTTGAAAAATACTATTAATAAAGCAACATATAAGGTCCAAGCTCCCTGTGTTATGATATTTCCCTTCCTGTTGAGGCTAATTTTTATTACTTTAGTCTCCTTTTAAAGACTTTATTATTTTTTAAATATTTTCTATGACTATACCTATTTCATTTCCTTTATTTAACACCTTTTTCATATTATTTCTTTATAACATTTTTCTTTGTCTGAATCTGACTTTATTAAGTGCCCACAGAGCTCTCTGATGGCACCAGAGAAATCTTAAACTGCCATGTCAGCTGCCACATGGTTCACCTTAGTGCATGATGCTAGTAGCTAGCTTCATTCCATAAGAAACAGATGGGAGCCAGTCTCTGCATGCCACTGAGCACTGGGCAGCATGGTAGATGGTAGGACTAAGAATATACATTCTGCTCTTTGTCCAGAACTTTCCTTAGCTTTCTCAGGCCCTATATTTGTGTACTCATGGAGGATGCTATATGTAGTATGATTTTTTTTTGGTCAGGACCACCAGCCCACAATAAAATGACACAGAAACTTACTATTAATTATAAAAGCACAGCCTCAGCTTAAACTTGTAGCACTAGCTCTTCTAACTTAAATTTTTATTAATCTACATTTTACCATTTTTTAACCTTTCTTATATTCTGCATGTCTGATTTCCTGCATCTCCATGGTGTGTCCTGCATGACTCCAATCATCTCTTCTTTTTTTCTACTCCTAAAAATACTGCCTATACCTCATGCCTAGTTATTGGCCTTTCAGCTTTTTATCACACCAATCACAGCAAATATATCTTCACACAGTGTACAAATACCCCACAACAAAAGATATTTTAAAAAATCAAACAGCATACATCTTGTTTCCAATCATACAAAGACTCACTGTAATTATAAGACTGGAACTCCTTACCATATATATCTAATTCTATAAAACTTAACTAAAGTAAGACTATTTAATTTCCTTCCCTTCCCTTTAATATTTGGTTTAGTCTCTCTATGTTTTATTATCTTCATTGAACATGGACAATCTATTCTTACTTCAGAGCTTTCTTAGTCACTCTTAATCACACTGGAAAATATATATACCCCTCCCCATCTCTCTGTGCTTGATATCTTGTTATTTATTTCTCATCACTATTTCTACTGCCTTTGCATAATCTTTCCTAATCATGATAGTATAATGTTCCATATCACTCTTTTTTGAATTACTTTTAATTTTTCATAAAAGAAAATGATTAAATTAATATTTGAGTCCAGGAGTTTCATTCATATAGTTCAGGACTATAAAATTTAAAAATAAGTTATATGAACATAAAGAAAGCCTAGCTATTATATTATTCATGTTTTTCATTATCTTTTCATCAGCTGAAGGGCATTTAGGTTGTGTACTATTTTTATATATGATAAATACAACATCAATGAACATGACTGAGAAATTACTTGTGGCATAGGATATCAAATTTTTTGGTCATATGGATTGCAGTGGTATAGATGGCTCATATATTAGGTTTAATTTTGGTGTTTTCAGGATTGTATACACTTTTTTTTATATAGGAGCTGGATCCAGAAGCAATCTCACCAATAGTGAATGAGTATTATATTTCTTCACATACCCTAGCATTTGTCATCAGTTGTTTGGTTGATCTTTGCGATTCTGACTGGGGTAAGATTAAATCTCAAATTTTGCATTTCCTTAGGTGCTAGGAACAATGGATAATTTTTGGAGATATTTCTTAGTCTTTATTTTTTTCTTTTGAGAACTCTCTCTCTTTTCAGGTCCCAGGCCACTTTTTGAAAGTCCGTTTGCTTGTTTGTTTTTTCACTCTTTCATTGATGTAGGTGGGTCTTCTTTCTATGTGTTGCCTTTATTGGTTAATTAATAAAGAAAACTGCTTGGCCTGATAGGTCAGAACACAGGTGGGTGGAGTACACAGAACAGAATGCTGGGAAGAAAGGAAGTGAGGCAAACGTCATGCCTCTCCTCTCTGAGATGGATGCAGGCTAGAATCTTTCCTGGTAAGCCACCACCTCGTGGTGCTACACAGATGATTAGAAATCGGTTAATCAAGATACAAAATTTGCCAATAAGAGGCTGGGACTAATGGGCCAGGCAGTGTTTAAATGAATACAATTTGTGTGTTGTTATTTTGTGTTGTAAAGCTAGCCATGTGGGAGCTGGGTGGGACGAAAAGCAGGCCTGCCTGCAATTCCTCACTACATTTCATCTTTAATTATTGTATATTCTTCATATTACTACAGTAGGAAGTCTTATAGCTAGTGGTTACCTGCCCACTGGGGTGTTGCCTCTTATACTATACATGCTGATATAGAACCCGTATCTGGTCTCTTATCCGGCCTCTCTGGTTCCAGTTGTGGATTTCAGTTTCTGATCTCCATTCCAGCAGAAGATTCTGATTTGTGAGTTTACCCCTAAATAAATAATCATCTATTTCTCAATTTTGAGCTAGTGTGGTATTTCTTTTAAGTGTCCATTCCATATATTAATCCTCTGTCAGTTGTATAACATTCTCTTCTGTTCTGTGGGGTTCTTTCTCATCTAGTTGATTGCTTCCTTAGCTGTGCAGATTTTTTGTTTTATGAAGTTGAAATTGTCAATTTTTATCATCAATTATTGGGTAAATAAAGTTTTATTTAGAATTTTTTTTTACCTACCACTGCTTATATTTTCTTGTAGTATTGTTTTTGGTGTTTCAGGTTTTGTGTTTGGGTCTTTGATGTACTTGGAGTTAGTTTTTGTGCAATGTAATTGATACAGATTTAATTTCATTTTTCCACATGTGGGTATCAAGTTTTCCTAGCATAATTTGTGGAAGATGTTTTCTTTTCTCCAGAATTTGTTATCTGCATCTTTGTTTAATATTAAATGATTGAATTATTTATAGTAATTTTTAAATCTTTGCTTTTGTTTCACATGTCTACATTTCTGTTTTAGTGACAGAACCAAAGTGCTTTAATTATTATGGCTCTGTAATATATCTTAAGATCTGTAATGGCAAGCCCTCCAGCATTTGTCTTTCTGCCCAATATTGTTTTGGGTATCTATAGTCTTTTGTGGTTCCATATGAATTTAGTATAGATTTTTCTATTTTTCTGTAATGGATTAAATGGATACCTTTACTGGGATTGCACCAAATATGCAAATTGCTTTTGATTAAAATATCATTTTCACAATGTTAATTCTAATTATACTTGAGCATGGGATGTCTTTCCACTTCCTACTGTACTTACCTCTTTCTTCAGAGGTTTAACAAATTTCATTGCAAAGGTGCTTCATCTTGCTTAGGTTTATTCCCAGATACTTTATTTCTTTGGTGCTATTTTGAATAGGATTGTGCTCATGATTGTTTTCCCTCTATGTTTGTTATTAGTATACAGAAAACCTATTGTTCTGTGAAAGTTGATTCTTTATTCTGACACATTGTTAAATTTCTTTATTGTTTTTAGATGTTTACTGGTTGAACTTTGGGGATCTCTCATATGTAATGTCATGTCAATTGCATATAGAGAGAGTTTGACTTATTTTCTAATTTGTATCACTTTCATTTCTTTCTCTTACCTTTCAGTTTCTAGTGCTGAAGGGAAAGGTTAGATGTTCATGGGTAGGGTTGCATGAATTAGTGGCAAGTAGGGTAGGTCCTTGTGGGAGCCTGGAAGCTGCCTGCAGTAAAGGTAGGGTGGCCATTCTAGATATTGCCACTGGATGTGGGACCTGGTCTAAATGTGGGTTGCTGAGGAAGGTGTGTGGAGAGAAGGATAGGACAGACTTAGGGCTGGATCTTGGAGAAAGAGACTGTAAGGAAACCATGCATTACCCCTTTGGTCTTATCAATCTCTTTGATTTTTTTTCCTGTTCAGTTTCAACAATTGGAGCCATTAATTCATGGGACAGAAGACTACTCACACATTCATCATTTAAGAACTTCTTAAGTTTTTATACTACCAAGCCCTTAAAGTTTACCTGGATATACTAATATAATAGGGCAACAGAAAACAGATTTAGCTGCAAGCTGAGGATTTCAGTAGTTGGCTACAACTCCAAATGCAGATACAAATTGAGACCAGTATTTTCCAGATCTCTTTCCACTATTATAAATATTTGAAAGTTTACATTCTGGGGTATATAAGTAGCATTTCTGTGTATGGTGTTTCAGAGTTAAATAATCTTGAACCTAAAAGTGGATTTAAAACAACATAATAAGGCTTGTTGTTTTTTTTAGTTTTAATCTGTATGGCTTGGGTAATTTTATTTTCTGCACAAAATATAATATTTGGCTTTACTTCTCCTCACTACCAAAATATTTGAAATTATTTTTCTTTTCTGAAAAAAAAAACAAGTTATGTACCCACCAATAATATAACTAGAAGAGGAAGGATATTGCAATACTGGAGAATATCCAGAAATATTTAATTCACTTACTTACTTTCCCTAATGCACTTAATACCAGTGATTACATGCTTGTTGTATTTTGATATAAAAAAGAAACTTCTGAAGCAGGAAAACATTTACCATTGCATGAATATGTAAGTCATCCTCAATGCCAAAAATATCGTTACCATGAATTGCTTTCTATTGTGGCATCTTATAAATAGCTCAGCTTATTTTTATTGTATTCCTTCTGTATCTCCAGTGCATTACATCTATTTAATATTTAGCAGTAATAACTAATGCACACAGTGAAACTGAATGCGATTCTCTTCTGTCAGTGACAGTAACAGATAGTTCTTGATAATTGTGATTCATGTGTAGCTCCATCTTTCATTAGAAGAGAAAAGCGAACAATGCCAGATCAACTGCTGGAGCAATTTTGTGTCATCAATCTCAAACCACTTCCCAGTGTCATAGAAGCTTATATTTCCACACAGTAATATATTTGTGTCATCTCATTGTCATATATCCTGAATTGTTTTGGAAAGATAACTAGAAAATAAAGCCAAATATGAGTATTTGTCTCTGCTATGAGAATGTGAGATAAATGGACATTTATTAAGATTATTTTCTCCTAGGTCTATATTGTGTGTGTGTCCACAAGTTGAATGGGAGGAGAGACAAGTTTTCTAGTGTGTACATTTAGTGTCCTTATTATTTGTATTTATTATCTGTCTTAATTAGGGTCTCTATTGATGTAAAGAGACACCAGAACCACAACTACTCTTATAAGGAAAACATTTAATTGGGGTAATTTGCTTACAGTTTCAGAGGTTCAGTCCATTATTATCATGGTAGAAAACATGGCAATGTGCAGGATGATAAGGTGCTGGAAACATCTAGATCAGAAAGCAACAGCAAATGGATTGTGACTCTTGGAGGTGTCTTGACCATAGGAAAGCTCAAACCCCACCTGCACAGTGACACTTCTCCAACAATGCCATGCCTACTCCAACAAAGCCACACATGCTAATAGTCCCACTCCTTATTAACTTTTGGGGGTCAATTACATTCAAACTACCACATAAAACATAAGAACTCACTATAATTTAACCTCCCTAGACAGTGTCAAGAAAAACAAGGTGAGAAAAGGAACATTCTTTTTCCTATTTTTTGCCAATGTTCTACGGGCCATTTTCAATGAAAATAATCAAATGACTACTGCTTTATTATTTGATATTTATAATCAAGACACTATTATTTTGAATGTAGCTATGATCCTGGGGCTTTTCATAATAAGAGTATATTTTCTCTAATTAAACTCTCTGGGGTTCAAAGCATCTATTTTCAGTGGAAACATTAAATAATAACATGAAATGCACACAGAAGCTATGAGTAACACCTTTGTACTGTTCAAAAGTAGAATAATAAAAAAATTAGAAACAATTATCAGCTTAAAAATTTTCTGAAGAAGGATAGCTCATCATTCTGTTTGTCATCAGTTTATGGTATAATTACTTCATTTAATTTTATTAATTCTACTACGATAGAAGAAAATCAGGAACAAAATTAATTATTTGTATTTTACTATTTTCTGAACCTTTAGAGAAAATTATTTGAATTTTCTATGACTCTTTACTGAAAGTATTTTGTAAAATTGTAGACAATGATGTAGTTATAATGTAACTACTTGCGTGGTTTGCAATTTTACCAGAAATTCAAGCAAATTAGGAATTCCAAGTGTACAATACCATGTGGTAACAAGTGTTTGTACAATTATATATCATTTTAAGTGTGCATCAAACAGAATAGACTCCATAGTGCGTATTATGCATAGTTCCAAATCTAGTGTTTTATCACCTTATGAGCATTTATGAATGGGTTTGTGTAATCTTTCAGTTCAGAAATCTGTCATATAGTGATAGTGCAGTCCAAGGTAATGGAAACTCTGTTATCTTCTCTCTTTACCATCTGGATCACACAGTTTGCTTGGTTAATAGGGTATAAAGCACTAGAAAGTTGTCTCTCTTGGAAAATTAAGTCATTTGCTCTAGCAGTGTTCCTAGTCACAAGTGATTTTCATTTACAATCCACCAGCAAGAATTAGTCACAATAGATCCAAATTACTGTAATGAGTAAGAGCTCAGACTTCTTGTGTTTGTTGAGGGCAGATCTCTTGAGACAGAAAAAAACCTAGCCTTTTTTATGATGAACTTCATTGATTGCAATAAGTTTTTACTAGCACCTACATTCAGTTTCCAAATCCATGATTTATGGCAATCGTTTCTTCCTTTTTCTTCTGTACAAGTGACTCAGTAGAAAAAGATTGTATCATCCGCAGAGAAAAAAATATTCTCATGAAATAAAAGTGAAATACCAAGGTGTAAATATCAGTCAGGGTTTAATAATTATTCTGTACCAAATTACCCTTTATTTTAAACTAAATCCCATGTACCTCAAAAAAATTTTACTGCTACAAACAGCAATGTAAAACTTTTATTGTTTCCCAATAAACTCAAGCAATACTCAGATGCATATTCACACAGGTACAGACATGAATATCTCCAATGAGTTTGGAATAGTATAAAACGTGTCTAAAAACACCAACACAGGGAAGAATTTCAGGGATTAGCAGTGGTATAGAAATGACCATGCTTAAGCTAAAAGACACTTTCTAATACCGTATGACCAGTGTAGATAGGAAAAACTTTAGGGGGATTACAATTGAGCTCATGGTCTCTATCAAGATGATTACCATCATGACTGCAGTTGATTCTTGTTGCAGGATGTATGATCACACTATGAATCCCAAGATTGTGTTAATTAAATAAAATTAACCTTGGGTAAAAAGGTCGGATGGAGCCATCAGCTACTTTTCAGAAAGTAATCACAGAGGGTCAGAGAAGTCTGGAAAATGGATAGAGAGACACACAGGAAGTAGTAGGAAGGGACTTAGAGTGTGGCAGTTCTTTTTGGTTTGGAGTGGTAGAAGGGATGCTCTTTCTGAGAAATCCTGAAGAGGGAAGGTCAGCTAATTGCTTCTCAACCTCTCTGAGCTAACAGGTTTTCAGGCCAGTCTCTGACTCCCAAGTTGTCTAGAGTAACTAGAATGACAGAGGTTTAGTTAAAAACTATATATGTTTTATATAGTGGCAGCAGCATGAGGTGGATCTGGATGAACTGCAGTTACTGGCTGAAACAGCACTAGATTCAGGTGCAGCCATTGTGTCAGTGAAAAAAAAAACCAGATCCATAATGTTATTAATAAAATTTTTATTGTCTTAATGTGACTCTCCTAATTTTGCAATTTTTAAAAGACAGTTAGAAAGGTTTCCTAAGGGCCTAGGCATAGCTGAGGAACTTATTTGGTATCTCCCTCACCTTTTTTATTAATTTTTATTTTAGTCACCTTTTTTGATAAGTAGTTACTTTATAATTTTACAAAGGAAATGCTAAAGAATGTTTTCTAAAATGCCTAGGCACATCTGAAGACCTTATCTGGTATCTCGTTCACCTTATTTATTATTTATTTATTTACTTATCTATTATTTTTATTTTTCTTGATGAAATATCTGTATTTTATTTACATTATTAATCTCATAGTTGCAAATAACTCCCAATGTAATAGGAAGGGGATGTTCCATAAATACTGAATATCTAGATGTCCTTTGAAGAGAAGGTATTGAGAAGAGATATCTCAAGTTAATTGCAAATACCCTATAATTTTGAAAGGTTAATAATAGATGGGACACTTACCTTTTGGTAAAACAAGTCTTCTGATTTATGTTAATTTAATTTTCTGTATCATAAAGCAGGTTATGAACTTTGGAAGGAATTAGACATCATTCACTTATTGCTTCCAAACTTTGACACACCTATAAATGAGAAATCTGTTCAGACTTAAGGAACCCATATTGGCTTTGAAAAATTTAAATACTTGAAACTACAAAATGGGAAACAAGCACAAACTTATTTATTTGATATATTATATTACCAAAGGTACTGTGTCATCTCCTCTTTTCCTATCTATGAAAGCAAAATAAACTCAACTCTTTATTGATAGAATTTTCCATTTAAATATTAGTATACTTCATCCAGAATTGCCAAAAAGCATTTTCCTAATAGTAGCCTCAGGCAACTGACTCACTTAGAAATGTTTGCTGAGATCCCAGCCCCAGCAGCTGGTCGGCAGGCAAGTCTCCTGCAATCACATTATTTTAACCACCACCCTCAGCTGCACCAGAAGGCCCAAGAGACACAACCCCCATCTGTACAATGGGAAAAAGAGGTGGCTGGCTCTTCCTGTTACCCTCCTACACCCATCCCAGCCCCATCAGCCAACCTGCTCCAACACCATCCCCAGCTGCATTACAGGGCCCCTCACATCCTAGACCTGCACTTAGTGGAGGAAGAGAAGCAACAGAGGGTCCTGTAGCCACAGCCTCACTGCACCGCCACAGCCTCACTGCACCAATTTGAGGAAGAGACCACTCTACCGCCAACCCCAGCCACATCAGAGACCCCTGGAGGCACAGCCCCACCTACATTAATTGGAGGAGGAGCCCCAACAGCCAATCAATAGACAATACTACAGTGGGCAGGTCAATCCACCACCAGCCCCAGAAGCATCAGCAGACACATGGAGGCACAGACACCAATTGCATCAATTGGAGGAAGATCAATACCTGTACCTATAATTACCCCAAATCCAAATGGATAGAAGGCAGTGTAAGAATGCATCCAACAACATTAACATCAGTATTGCAGCACCAGAACCTAGGAGTCCTACAATAGAAGGACCTGAACTTCCAAAAACAGATGAAGCAGAAGAAAATGACCTTAAAAATGACTTTAAAAAGTTGATAGAGACCCTTAAAGAGGAAATGAAATATTCCCTTAAAGAAATGAAGGTAAAGACAAACAAACAAACAAACAAACAAAAAACCCAAAAAACCAAAAACAAAAAAACGAGGCCAGCCTGGTCTACAAGAGCTAGTTCCAGGACAGGAACCAAAAGCTATGGAGAAACCCTGTCTCAAAAATCAAGAAAAACAAACAAACAAACAAAAAAAAGGAAAACAAACCTGAAAGAAATCTATAAATCACTTAAAGAAAGCCAGGAAATCCAAGAAAATACAAACAGGTGAAGGAAACAGTTCAGGACTTGAAAGCTGAAATGGAGGCAATAAAGGAAAAACACTGAGGGAATTCTGAAAATGGAAAATCTGGATAAATGGACAAGAACCACATATGCAAGCATAACCAACAGAATACAAGAGATGTAAGAGAAAATCTCAAGTGTTGAAGATATAATAGAGGAAATAGACTTATTAGTAAAAGAAAATGTGGAATCCAACAAATTCTTAACACATCCAGGAAATCTAGGGCACCATGACAAATTTAAACCTAAAAATAATAGAGTTTGAAGAAGTACTTCAACTCAAAGTCATAGAGAATATATTTAACAAAATTATAGAGGAAAACCTTCCCAACCTAAAGAAGGACATGTCTATGAAGGTATAAGAAGCTTACAGAACAACAAATAGACTGAACCAAAACATGTCCCTTTGTCACATAATAAACACAACATTAAGGATATGAATTAAAGCAAGAATATTAAGAACAGCAAAAGAAAACGGTCAGGTAACATATAAAGGTGGACCTACCAGAATTACACTTAATTTCTCAGTGAAGACTAAGAAGGCAAGAAGGTCCTGGAGACATGTTTTGCAAATACTAAGAAACCATAATTGCCAGCCAGACTAATATATCCAGTGAAGCTTTCAATAACCATAGAGAGAGAAAAAAAGATATTTCATGCCAAAACCAGATTTAAATAGCACCAACCACAAATTCAGGCCTATAGAAAGACCCCAATGCAAGGAAATTAACTATAATCACAAAATTACAGGTAATAGATGAACTCACACCAGAAAATTCCAATGAAAGGAAATACTAACACAGTACCATCGCCAACAATAAAACCCAGAAAATAACAGGAATTAATATTCACTGTTCTTTAATATCGCTTAATATCAATGGAATCAAATTGCTTATAAAAAGACATTAACAGAATCGATACGAAAACAGGACCCATCCAGAGGCATCATCCCTGACACCAAGCTATTCTATAGAACTATAGTAATAAAACAGCTTAGTATTGGCATAAAAACAGACATGTGAAACCATAGAATCAAATCTAAGTTCCCAATATTAATCCACACACCTATGAACATATGGTTATAGACAAAGAATTCAAAATTGTATGATTGAAAATAGAAAGTATCTTCAAAAAATGGTGCTCGCATAACTGGATGTCGACATGTAAAAGAATACAAATAGATCTGCATCTACCACCATGCACAAAACTGAAACACAAGTGGTTCAAAGACCTCAACATAAATCCAGTTACACTGAGCCTGATAAAAGTAAAAGTAGGAAGTAGCCTTGAATGCATTGGCACAGGAGACCTAAATATAACATCAGTAGCACAAACACTGAGTGCAAGACTTAATAAATGGAATCTCCTGAAACTGAGAAGGTTCTCTAAGGCAAAGGACAGGTTAAAAAAGACAAAATGGCAGCCTACTGAATGGGAAAAGAACTTCAACAAACTTGCATTAAGCCTACAAAATTGGAAAAGATCTTCAACAAACTTTTATCTGAAAGAGGGCTGATCTCAAAAATATATAAAGAACTTAAGAAACTAGGCCTCAAAATACCAAATAATCCATTTTAAAACGGGTACAGGTTTAAACAGAGAATTCTCAACAGAAAATACTCAAATGGTTGAAAGTCATTTAAGGGATTGCTCAACATCCTTAGCCACCATGGAAATGCAAATCAAAATGACTCTGAGATACTATTCACACCTCTCAGAATGACTAAGATCGAAATCACAGATGACAGCTTATGCTAGAGAGGCTGTGGAGTAAGGGGAAGAACACTCCTCCACTGCTGGTAGGAGTGCAAACTTGCATAGTCACTCTGGAAATTAGTATAGTGGTTTCTCAGAAAATTGGAAAAGAATCTACCTCCAGACCCAGCAATACCCCTCTTGGGTATATGCCCAAAGGATGCTCAATCATACAAGGACACTTGTTCAACTATGTTCATAGCAACATTATTCATCATAGCCAGAAACTGGAAAGAACCTAGATGCCACTCAACTGAAAAATGGATAAATAATATGTGATATCAGTGATAAAAAAAATTACATCTTGAAATTTGCTGGCAAATGGATAGAATTAATAAACCATCATGAGTGCAGTAACCCGGACCCAGAAAGACAAACCTGATATCTAAGGATCCTGGTTCAACTTGATATGCCAGAACTTGTGGACTCCCCATGGGAGACCTTACAGTTTCTGAGGAGTGGATGGAGGTTGGGTGGGGTGAAGTTGTTGGGGAGTGGGAAGAGAGGAGAGAGGGGAACTATGGTTGGTACTAAAATGGAAAAAAAAAAAACTTTAAATAACAAATTTAAAATACATGTTTGGTTTGGTAACTGTGCTAAGTTCCAGTTAATTGGATCTGCTTTATTTTCTCTAGCTGAAAATCAAATCATTAATTTCATCAAATGATAGTGAACAAGCTTCAGATTTTAATTTATAAAGAACTACTAGACTTATATAAATGTTTTTTTATGAATTCCAGTGATTAAAATCATTTTCTTTCTTAACAAAAGACACACAGCCAGAAACTCTCAGGTCATATTAATACAATTTTAGCTTATGACTTTATATATGGTGTACACTCTCTCTTTCTCTCTCCTTTAGTAACATCTTTTAATTAGAGAAATATTATTTATTCAATTGCATGAATATTATTTGAAAAATTTAATATGAAACCAAACTAGATTATTTCCTTTGTGAATATAACTTACTTCTAACTTACAAATTGCATATCAACAAAAAGTGATTTTTCTTTTATTATTATTGTAATATATCTGTTCCAAAAATTTTAAAATATCATAATCTCCTTCTGACAAATCTATGGAAACCATTTATTTCATATACATACATACATAGATACATACAAACATATGAATATATATTATAATTATATGTATAAATTACATGCACATAAACATGTATGCACATGTACATATGTGCATGTATATGCATATACATATAACTTATACTAATGGCAGTAGTAGGATCTCCCCTTATCAGAGCTTAGATCCTACGAACTCTTCAATGTGAACCAACAATTAAGGTAAAGACTAGAAAAATGGCATAAAATGGTAACAAACTTATAAGCATTCATTTATGTATTTTATGCTCACCAACTCATTTGACTTTTTTTCCTTTTGTCTTTTGAGCCAGGGCTTCTCTCTAGCATTGGACCTTTTCTGGAACTCACTCTGTAGTTCAGGTTGGCATCAATTCACAGAGATCTGGCTGTCTCTGCCTCCTAAGTGCTGGGATTCAAAATATGCATCACTACCACCAAACTCATTTAAGCTTATTAAAAAATCTTAGACATAACCAATTTTACACTTGAAATAGTGTATAGTAAACCTCAGCAAAATAGAGCATTCCATTCAGCTTGAATTTTGAATGAAATATAAACAAATCTCAGTGTCTACATATACAAAACATTCTATATTACCTACTTACTTTAATTTTTAAATATTGTATTTTATTTCTTTAAATGTTGGAATATGGGAAAACCCTAAGATAAAATGTGTTTGGATTTTATGAGTTTCAAAAGGATGAAATGTAACATTGTGGCAGTATGAAAACTCAGTTCCAGATATCTCTTCAAAATCCTAACTTTTCTATCCTATTTCAACTGTTATAGATCACTCAAACTCTATTAGTTATTTATATGTAAATATTTTCTGCATATTCTCTGATATGTCACATATCGCATGTAAATTTCAAGTATTTCACACACATTTTTTATGGTGTAGGTATTAAAATCACCTTGACTTTTGATGGATTGTTTTCTTCTATGATTGTCCAAAATGATCATTCCTGTTTAGATTTCCAGAAATATCCTGTCAACTTTACATTCTTATTACCTACAAGAACTATTGAAAACTAGCAAACACTGAAAAGTTACTGGGTTCTCACATTTTTTTTTACATTCTGATCAAAGATACAGATGTAGAATTGCATGGATTTCTAGCAACTTAATTTTTGTGGGGCAAAATTCTGACATTAAATATATTCAAAATCATCTAAATAAAAAAAGAGAAAAAGTGTGGATCTATAAAATTGAGACATGTTAGAAATTATTCCATAGATTAATTATATATTTTGGTAGAACATAAAGATTCACTAATAATTGAGGTAAAATATGTTACTATACTTAAGAGGGGTGGCTATATAGGTTAAATCTTGAGAAATACTGAAGTAAGGAGTTAGAGACTGACAGTTTGTGCATTCTAACTCGCAATTGCACAACAGCTTCACATTCTCAGTTTATCATTGTGTCTTGATTTGAGTATTTATTTATTTACGTTTTAAATATTTAAAATAGATTCTATTCCATACATTACATCCTGACCACAATTTGCCCTCCCTCCAATCCTCCTGGTTTTCCTCAATTTCTGTTATTGTCCAGATCCACTCCCCCTGTTTCCTTTCCAGACAAGCAAAATTCTCACAAAGAGAGATTTTTTTATGAAAATATCTTTCTTTTAAGAAAGAAAATTTGTTAACACAAAATAAAGTTAACAAGTTTCTCTTACCAAAGCATATGCTAAAAGAAATCACAGTACAAAGAATGTAAAAGTCAAGCCTGAGTGATTCCTACATTGTTAGTATTGTGTCTCAGATCTAAACATTAACTTTTAAAAACTCAAAGTAAACCCTTACTTTTTAAAAATAAAAATACAAACAGAGTAAATATTCTTTTACAATTTGGAGTAAAACAACTTTCAGCATCTCTCTCAAAAGTATTTTTATATGCTTCAAATTGTTCACATTTAGCATACTTTAGCAAAGAAACATAATGTTGAGGACTGAAAAATCATTAATTAAGGAAAATAGAAGAAAAGTATTTTACTTTACTTACTACAAGAAAAAGTTGTACATGGAATACTAAAAAGATGCAAACATTTTCTTTTTTACATTTTGTTTTATGTATGTGCCACACACACACACACACACACACACACACACACTCACACAGTCATACATATGCCATATATAATTCATATTGTGTTTGTTTCCTGCAGAACTCCAGAGGTCAGAATAGAGTGTCAGAATCCCTATAACTGGAGCTGCAAATGGTTGTGAGCCACCTTGTGGGTGCTGGTAATCAAAACTGGGTCCTCAGAAAGAACATCAAGTGTTCTTACCACTGAGACATCTCTCTAGACCCTGTAGGAATAGTTTTTATTGTGAATTTAAGAAAGTCATGGTACCAAGTGGGTCCCCCATCTTCCCAAAGAGTTATAAAGTCCTCTTCATATTCATTGGCTGTCATAAAATTTTGATTAAAATAACTCTAACATTCCTACAATTCTTCTCATGTCCATCCATGTTGTTCTGAGTACTGTAAACAGCCCATTAGAGGTAACAGGTACATATTTTCTAGCATTCTAGTCTTCTCTGGGCTTCTGAAATCTCCATGTCTACATTACTTGGCATTATATAAGCCACACTACCGGCTTCTGTTGTTCAGTCAGGAAGTGTTCTATGAATCTGTGTTGTGTGTTGGCTCTGTCTTTTGCCATAGCTGCCAAGGCTTTTTTGCATGTGGTAAACTCAGCTGAAGTTTGGTCTGTCTTTCACTCCTCCATCAGAACAGTCTCAGTATGAACTCTTAGAGGTTGGAGTAGTGCGAAAATTCTGTAAATGTCACTCCACACTACTCTATTAGGACATGGTTTATGAAGACATTTGTGGTCAGTGGTGTTCTGCACTGTGAAGTCAATGACATGTCAATGGCAAAGATTTGTGCATGACTGTGGCCACAATAATACTTATATCCACCATAGCCCACACTACATATAACAGACCTGATTATGTGCAATAATAATACCAATGCTAACACTCAACTATGTTGAGCCAGCCATAGCACTCAGCTTCTATACTGATTAGACCATTAGTGGTGAATCCCAGTATGACCCAATTTCTGCTTAATTGTACTTTGATACTAAATACATTTTTGCCCTTAGTGTTTACTAGTTGTTTATAGAGCCTCTCACCTAACTCCTATGAGGAAAAATGCACAGACTTCTTCTTTGGTCTTGTGCTATAAGTACATAGGCATTCCTTTTTACTCTGAGAAGAGCTAGAACTTTTTTTCTTTTATTATTCCAAACAGAAGTTTATGAGGACTCACAAAGTCATAGACAATACTGATGGTATTGTTTTGACACCCAATCCAAATCGTCTTTATGACATTTGAATATCCCAATTTATTCATCTTTCTGTTATCCATTACTTTCTCTGTCTTTTGTCAGTAATAAACTTTCATCATCTGAATAAAAATCAACAACAGCCTCACCTCTCTGTCTGACTTATTTAGTGTAAATCAAATATTTATGACTCTACTGTTAAGTGAGAAGTTGGAGAGGAAGTTTTGCATGCCTTCAATTGAACAGGACCATATTAGAACATGAAGTTTAATCACATAGCCTTCAAATCCTCTGGACCGCAACATCATGACCATTTGACAGCACTGATGTCAGAAAATCCTAGAGACAGCATTTTAGCTTAAAGAACAGCCATGGATGTCTTCTGTAGGAGACTGTAGGAGGAGGTGAGGAGTTTTCTACTGAGGAAGGCAGGAATTACTTCTACTTTCATTGAACATGTACAGCTTATAGCCAAAGATCTACAAATTCTCAGGGAAGCTTAAAATACGTAGGGATCCAGGGAAAGTCCAGATGCTTATATATAGTTTTTTGTTGTTTATAACTATATTGTATAAAGATAATTTATTTATGTTTTATAAAGAAAGGTTTCCTGAAGATCAGAAGGTAAATCTAAGCCATCAGAGGCCAGCAGTGGTGTCACACATCTTTAATCCCAGGATTTCGGAGATAGAGGCAGATAGATTTCTGTAAATTCAAGGCCACCCTGAGCTACACAATATCAATACAGAACCATCACACCTTGAATCCCAGTACTAGTGAGTCACACACCTTTAATACCAGCACTAGAGAGGAATATAAGGTGGGATGAGTCAGGATCTTGTTCTCTTTTCAGTGTGAGGGTTTCTCAGAGGTAAGGGATATCTTTTGGCTTAGCTGCTTTGCTTTTCTGATCTTCAGGTTGAACCCCAATATCTG
Source organism: Microtus ochrogaster (assembly GCF_000317375.1). NCBI lineage: Eukaryota > Metazoa > Chordata > Mammalia > Rodentia > Cricetidae > Microtus > Microtus ochrogaster. The sequence continues at coordinate 2,427,079 of NW_004949134.1, read as the reverse complement.
TCTCCAGGCTTTTATTATTCGTGCTACAATTGGCACACAATGTGCTGCAGGAATTTACACATAAAGCCCGAGAAAGCTTTAAAAAAAGGATTCTGGGCAGATAAGAACAGAATCAAGTACAGTTTCCTGGTAACTATCTTTACTTTGGTAGGCTCTGTTTGCTGGCAGAAATAAAGGGCACATCTTTTAGAAAGGCACCCTGACTTAGCATTAGAAGCAAAACCTGCATGGTTGCTCAAGAGTCCCTAGTGGTTGCACGAGTTTGCATTCCCACCAGCAATGGATGAGTGTACCCCTTTCTCCACACCCTCTCCAGCAAAGGCTATCATTGGTGTTTTTCATTTTAGCCATTCTGTCAGGTGTGAGATGGTATCTTAAAGTTGTCTTGACTTGCATTTCCCTGATCGCTAAGGAAGTTGAGCATGACCTTAAGTGTCTTTCTAAATTAGAAGGTGAATCCAAAGACAAACATATAGGCATCCTCCTGAATATTAACCTTCATCAGGCGATGAAAGGAGACAGAGACCCACATTAGAGCACCGGACAGAAATCTCAAGGTCCAAATCAGGAGCAGAAGGAGGGGGAGCACGAGCAAGGAACTCAGGACCGCGAGGGGTACACCCACACACTGAGACAGTGGGGATGTTCTATCGGGAACTCACCAAGGCCAGCTGGCCTGGGTCTGAAAAAGCATGGGATAAAACCGGACTTACATAGCGGACAATGAGAACTCAAGAACAATGGCAATGGGTTTTTGATCCTACTGCACATACTGGCTTTGGGGGAGCCTAGGCAGTTTGGATGCTCAACTAACTAAACCTGGATGGAGGTGGGTGGTCCTTGGACTTCCCACAGGTCAGGGAACCGTGATTGCTCTTCAAGCTGATGAGGGAGAGGGACTTGATCGGGGGAGGGGGAGGGAAATGGGAGGTGGTGGCAGGGAGGAGGCAGAAATCCTTAATAAATAAATAAATTTAAAGAGTCCCTGCCACAAAACACTCAAATGATGTTTATTAGCAGCCAATGGCATGCTTCTTGGTGGTGTCATAAATCTAGAAACTTCACAGAGTTGTGGCAATAAACGTGTCTCTCACCAATAAGTCCACCAGGAAGCTAGACTCTTAGGAAGCCAAGGAATGGGCCGAGCCTACTGCCAAAGCCACCACTTTTTTTTAAATACACATAAGATATTTAATGTTTCTTATAATCTCTTTCATCAGTCATTTTAACATTAAAATTGTTAAATCGTGTTGATAAAATAGCACACATTGAGAGGATCATCTACCCTTAAACTTGCTCTGAATGGATTTGCCACACATATAGCACACTTTAGGACCAACCTCACATGTTTCAAAATAGAAACCATAATGAAATGATTTCCACCATTAGTTTTCAGTGAAAATAATAGGCAATTTACTTCCTTCAAGGCTATGATGAAAAGTATTTTTTCTTGAAGCTGAAGACAACTTTGATGACTAGAGTCATTAAAAATTGTTTTCGAGAATAGGGCTCTCTTCTTTATGAGTTTTTTTTTTTATATTTCCAGAATTCAACATGATATAAATAGACTTTAAAATATTTATAGCACTAGATCATGGCTAGGTGACTAAGAAATGTTCATCACAAGGACTAAGATCAGATGTTTGACAGCTTTATGTAATTCCTGCTACAAGAAGATCCAAGGTGTTAATTTCTCCGGATACAGTATGTATATTCACATACGCACAAAGACACACACATATATCACATAATTACAATTAAATCAAATTTTTAAACAAACAACTTTTCACTCATAAAAATTTTTCTCCTGTAAACTTTCATTCCTTTAAAAGTGGAGTTAAGCCATCTTAGGGCTTACTTACAGAGTTTTTCTTCATCATGAATTGGTTCATGTAAAAAGAAAGCAAATTTAAACTTGAAGTAAGAGAAATTAATCCTTCTAAGTTGGTGGTATTGTTTGGGAAGAATTAGGACATGCTGCCCTGAAGGAAATACGCCACTGAGGGTAGGCTATGAGAATTTACATCCATAAGCCAGTTCCAGTTCCAACACTGTTTCATGTGGCAGATTACAGATGTGAGTTCTTAAGCTTCAACTTTAGTGTGTGTCTGACACTTTTTGCCATGAAACTTCCATGGTGATCCTGTTATCCTCTAGAATTGAGGGCCAAATTAAATGCATTTATAAGTTGAAATAGACATTGTATCACAAAAGAAAAGGATATAGTACACATCTATAAATTTTTACACCTGGATTACTTATCCCACATAATTGAAGAGAAATATAAAATCTAAAAGGGAGCTCTACATTTTTTTCTGCTTTCCTCCCTGCCTCTCCCCTCCCCTTCAACCCTCTCCCAAAGTCTCCATGCTCCCAATTTACTCAGGAGATCTTGTCTATTTCTACTACCCAGGTAGAGAGTCCTCATTGTTGTCTAGGTTCTCTGGGATTGTAATTTATGAGCTGGTTTTCTTTGCTTTATGTTTAAAAACCACTTATAAGTTAGTACATGTGATAATTGTCTTTCTGGATCTGGGTTAAGTCACTCAAAATGATGTTTTCTAGCTCCATCCATTTGCCTGCAAAATTCAAGGTGTTATTTTTTTCTGGTGTGGAGTACTCCATTGTGTAAATGTACCACATTTTCTTTATCCATTCTTGGGTCAAAGGGCATTTTGGTTGTTTCCAGGACCTGGCTATGACAAGCAATGCTTTTTCAGAAGAACGGAGCAGAGGCCAGCTATAATAGCTCTCTCTCAGAGAGGAACAGAATTGCTACATATAATGGGGTAAACTTCCCTTTACAGCTGTATGTATTGCCTAACTTCTGGCAGTCAGGGAGGGTACCGTTCCTTCCAGAACTTTAACTCTTGCAAGATGAATTTGAACAAAGCCACCACTTTAATTCTAGCCACGCTGTTTAGCAGATTAAAGTCTCATGTGGTCAGAAAAAAAATATAAAGATATACAGTAAAGATAGATTCAGATGAAACAAAAAACTCTAAAGGTTTACAGTATGTTTAAAAATATACATAGGCTTGGGAATGAAAAGAAAAATGGCAAAACAGTCCTTAAAATTAGAGTAAAAAAAGCCAGTAATTATAGAAAATACAGAGTGTCTGGATACTGTATGTTATTGTGTTGTCTTTAAATTGCTTGACTGCTGAGGAAGGAGTACCAGTTTCTAAAAAGACATTTTATTATAAATGTTGCTGGATTAATCCAACTTATCTATATATTTGTATTTATTTTAAAAACAATTTTGTTTTACATATCAATCCCAGTTCTCTCTTCTTCCTGTCATCCCACTCCTCCCAACTTTTTCCCATCCCAACCCCAATCTACTCTTCAGAGAGGGTGAGACCTCCCATAGGATGTCAATGAAGTGTGTCACATCACCTGAGGCCGGACCAAGGCCTTCCCTCATTTATCTAAGCTGAGTAAAATATTCCTCCTTTAGGAATGGGTTCCAATGAGCAAGTTCATGCAATAAGGATAAATACTGGTTTCATTGCTAGTGGTCCCATCTACTTCCCATGCTATACAACTGTCACCTTTATTCAGAGGGCCTAGTTTGATCTTATGCTGGTTCCTCAGCTGTCAGTCCAGGGTCTGTGAGGTCCCATGAGCTCAAGTCTTCTGTTTCTGTGGGTATCCCCATCATGGTCTTGACTCCATTATTTGTATTGTTACTTTTCCCTGTCTGTGGCTGAACTCTAAGAGTTTGGCCCAGTGCTTATCTGTGGTTCTTGGCATCTGTTTTTATCAGTTACTGGATGAATGTTCTATGATGACAATTAAGGTAGTCACCAATCTGATCACAGGGGATGGGCAATTTAGGTACTCTTTCTACTATTGCTTAGATTCTTTGCTGAGGTCCTCCTTGTGTTTTCCTGGGAATTTCCCTAGTGTCTGGTTTTCCATAACCCCAAAATGTTTCCTCTTTCAAGGTATCTCTTTCCTTGCTCTCCTTTTCTGTCCTTTACTAAACTTGATCTTCTCAAAACAGACAAGTGGTCAATGGAATCAGATCAAAGACTCTGGTATTAATCCACATACCTATGAACACCCAATTTTTGACAAAAAGGATAAAATTATACAATGGAAAAAAAGAAAGCATCTTCAAAAATTGATGTTGACAAAACTGGATGCCAACAAGTAGAAGATTGCAAATAGATCCATATCTACCTGCATGCACAAAACTCAAGTCCAAATGGATCAAAGACCTCAACATAAATTAAGCCACACTGAACCTCAAAAAAGAGCAAGTGGGAATTAGTCTTGAATACTTTGGCTCTGGACACCACTTCCTAAGTATAACACTAGTAGCACAGACACTGAGATAAACAGTTAATAAATGGGACTGTCTGAAACTGAAAAGCTTCTGTAAGGCAAAGCAAACAGTCAACAAAACAAAATGGCAACCTCAAAATTTAACCCCACTTTGGACAGAGGGCTGATATCCCAAATATACAAATAACCCAAGAAACTGGATATCAGAATACCAAATAATCTAATTAAAAAGGGATACAGGTCTAAACAGAAACTTCTCAACAGAGGAATCGCTAATAACTGAAAGGTGCTTAAGGAACTGCTCAACATCCTTAGCCATCAGAGAAATGCAAATCAAAATGATTCTGAGATGCCACCTTATACTAGTCAGAATGGCTAAGATCACAAGCACTAATGACAGCTTACACTGGAAAGAATGAGGAGTAAGAGGAAAATGCCTCCAACCTAAATATTTTGAAAATGATTTGACTTCAAAATTAAAGTCAAAAGATAAGTTAATTTAGAGAAGATGTTTTGCTTTTGTTTCCACAGGAAATGAAGGGGTGTGGATTTATTATGGGTTAAGAAAAATAAGGTTTGTTTAAGGAAGACACCTAGCAAAATCTCTAATGGGGATGGATGGCCCAGTTAATCCAACATTTCAGAGCACCTCTGTTGTAGTTTCCTCTGAGTTCTACATACAGAACAAGCACAAAACTGATGGCTGAGCTTATCTAGCCTCACAGAATACTCCAATCAGGACATGGACATAATCCTAAATTTTCTATGGGTCCCCATAGAGTTATCAATGTCCCCAAACAGTGGGAAGTATCATAGAAAACTATGCCCACATTCTCAAATGATTAACTATGAATATTTGTCTTTGTTTAGCATGTTGGTTACGACTTGTTATGGATAATGATGAAGACAAAAGCTAAACAAAGGAGATCAGATTCGAGTTCTTGTTTTGAAAAGAAAAAAAAGGGGAAATGCTGTGGAATAATGCTCTTGTACACTGTAAGGAATTTTTTACTTGTATTAGTTTAATAAATACTGATTGGCCAGTAGCCTGACAGGATGTATAGGAAGGGTGACCAGACTAAGAGAATTCTGGGATGAGGAAAGCCAGAGTCCGTCACTAGCCAGATGCAGAGGATGAAAGATGAGAATGCCTTACTGAGAAAAGTTACCAAGCCATATGGTTAAACAGAGACAAGAATTGTGGGTTAATTTAAGCTATAAGAGCCAGTGAATAATAAGCCTGAGCTAATAGACCAAAGAATTTATAATGAATATAAGATTGTGTGTTTCTTTGGAATTGAATGGCTACAGGACTGGGAGGGAGAGAAACTTCCATCTATAAATGGTGCCCAATGTGCTATAATATTGGTGACAAGTTCTCTAGTCAGAATCTGGGAAACAGAAACTGCATGAACATGGTCACGAGTCAGACATGATTTACAAGATGCAGAGCAGAATGTGACATTGCCAGGTCTGTCAAAATGCCACCAAAGAGAAATGTGTACATATGTGAGCATGAAACCAATAATAACTAGTCTTCAATACTCATGAACAGAGGTTTGGCCTATGTTCTCAAAACAGAGATTTTAATGGTGTAAAATCCAAGATCCTGCTAAAATATGCATATTAGCGAGATTTTTGAAAATTTATATGAGTCAACCAAATAGAACACATAGAAATGCAAAGTTTACAAAATCATTCCTACTTGATAAATTTTAAGAGGAATAAATCACTATATCAATAGTTCACTGTTAACCCTAGTTTCATCAATAGTTTACTTTTTATATTTTAATGATGATTAAATGACTCTTACATCCTCTATCAATAATCCCTCTGTCTTAGTTATTTTCCTATTGGAAACTAAAAGAAACTTTAGTCTATGGGGTTCATTCTCATTCAAACCACTACAAATTCTAACTGATTCTCCAAAATAAGTTAGAAGAATGGCTATAAATGTTCCAACTGAAGAATTTTTAAAACTATAGTTCATAGGCATTGAGAAATAAGACAATATTCATAGAAATTTAATGACAATGATACATGAAAATTTAAAACTGATTGAGAAGAGTTTAAAATCCCTTCACTCTTCTAACTATTGCTATTATAATCACAAAAACATTTCATAAAGAGTCTTAAATGATCATCTTTTGGTTGTTGATTTGGAAAATATTGACTTGAAAAATGAAGACATTTTTTAGGGTATATTAATCAGATTTATATCACTGTGGTAAAGTATCCTACACACACAATTTAAAAGGAAAATACTTAACTTTGTGTAATGATTTCAGTTCTGCATGGTGGCAAGTATGTGCAGAGCAGAACTATGACATGAGTAGTCAAATGTGGAGACCATTTAGAGTTTTTATTTCTGTGACAAAATTAGTTGGCAATCTGTTGCTATATTTATAACCTAATGGGAAATGGGATTCTTTGAAAGCTACGACCTAGATAGAGGTAATAGAGCATTCAAAGCATGCCCATGAAGGATATACTTTTTTCCTGTCTGCATCTCTTAACCTACCCTGCTCTCCCTCCTCTTCCCTTCCTTACCCGCCGTGAGAGTCATGACCATCATTGCTCTACCACATGTAACATACTGTAATCTTATTTTATCTGAAACCATAAACTCCCTGTAATTTTTCCCTTCTTTAATGTGACTGTTCTCTGGTATTTTGTCGCAGCAATGGAAAGCTGAACAACACATCTGCTAATTGCATACTCTTCTTTAAAGTCCTTTGAATCCTAAAACAGGAATTATAATGAATGTGATGAACATGTATTGTTTTCAATAATTATAAAAAATGTTATGTTCAAATTTTTTCTACTCTAAGTTGGTAAAATCTAAGTCTCCAAGTGTTAACCCATTGTATTAATTTTATCTCTATAACTAATTATTCCAAACCAAGTCATATAAAACAGCATAAATGCATTTTTTTACAGGTTCTTCTGGTCTGAAGTTGCTCATACAAAGGCTGACTTCACTTGAAAACTCACAATATTGAGTTGCTTTCTTATCTGGTAGCTTAGATTTTCTTTAAAGGCTATTCAGGGTCTTATTAGAATTTATTTACATGCTTGTGAATGACCTAGCTACTTATTATCTTTTTGGCTATCATCCAAGGTGTTTCTCAATGCCTGGAGCTGTTCTGTAACTATCCTCAGTGTTATGATGCTCCCTTATTTTAAGCCCTTTGTCCTTTGAAACTCTTACAGTAGGAAGAGCTCAGTGTCTTTTAAGTGTTAACCTGATTATATCTGATAATCAGATAATCATATCTTGGACAATCTCCCTATTTTAGTATGGACTTACTTGATGTCTTAATGACATATGCATAATCTCCTTTGTCAAATACTGTAACATAATCTTAGGATTATATTCAGAGTCCACCCACATTCATCAGGGAATTAACAAAAGCCTGGGCAAGAGACAATTCAAGTCATCTGAAAATCCTGTATTTTGTATTTAAAAATAAAGCACATCGAGTTTTAAGACTGAAATATTTTTCCTTTTATTTTACATAACACAGCAAAAAGGATTCTTATAGCAGCCATTTCACAGAGCATGAGGTGTGAATTTCTGGAATTTTACTGTAGCACTGTACTTCTTCAGATATTTAATGTGTTTATTACCAGACAATGTTATACAAAGTATAACATATTATACTGGAGATACATGTTATACAAAGTATTTGAATAAGTTCTCCCAGTGTACCAAATATATTTACACATACATTCTTCCTGTCTTCAACCTCACAGTCTTAATGGGTTTATTTTATGAATAAGGCACAGTTATCCAAAACTGTCCCATAACATCACAGAAAATTCAGAAGGTGACACAAACATCCATTGTTCTTTATAGAATCTAAAAATCCTCTGAAATTTTATTCTCCTTATTTCTATTAGCACCATACAAAAGGATACAGTAGAATTCTGTAGACTGGTATAGTAAATAGAATACTTCTTATATTTACGTCTGTGGGTGCATGTATATGCATGTGTATTTGAATATATGTGTGTATATCTTTCTGGTGTCTCCCTCAATTTTCTCTCCATTTTTATTTATTGAGGCAGAATCTCTCACTGTGCAAGATTCTCCCAATTCCAGCTAGTCTAGACAGCCAGCTTTTCCCAGGTATTCCATATCTTTCTACCTTTCAGGTGCTGAGTGTGCAGGTACCCACCATGCCTGACTGACTTTTATATGGGGTTTGGGGATCTAAAATTCAATCCTCAACCATGAGCTGAAAGCTATCACTGAACCATCTCCTGACTACAGATGAAAAAATAATAATAATCGTTACAAGCTTCTTACATGATGTATTCCCCTGCTCTTTTTCAGTATCTACCTACATCCTAAGATAAAAATATGCTTTATTATTTTCATTTTCTCTATTATCATATCTCTAGATTAGAACATCAGGAAACTCTTAATGTGGATAAGGAACAATCTTCCTCCATATGCAGATTTTTAAACTATATTAAAGCGTTGAATTTTATAATTTAAATATTAACAACTGAATGACACAAAAATTGTTGTCATTGGCTGTGTGGTGTGATGCAAGAGAATGTAGTAGATGATTATATGTATGAAATCACATCACTGATAGAATTGCTTGAATTCAAGCAATTCTATCAGTGATGAATAGAATTTGGGCAACTTACAAAGCTGAAGGATGACTCTACTAACTATTCAGAATAACTTATGTTGTTCAGATACAAGCTCTTCTTGGTAAAATCTGGAAGCCACTAGGCATATGTGGCTACTGAGATCTTACATGTACTTAGCATAATTAAGTAATTTAATAATTCATATTATTTAATTTTTAGTCATTATAAATGCCATACTTATACAATAGATATTGTGTTGTATAATGAAGATCTAGATCCATGGATATGTTAAATCGGCAGCAGATGCCTTTCAAAGATAGTTATGTCTGCATAGTTACAAATTTGCCTTGTATACAAAGGATTTTAGGTGATTCTAAAACATTAGGAGGAGCTTTTATTTGTGAATTTTGAAATGTTACATAAATTTTAGGTCAACATTTCTGTGTGTGGTTCTTAGGCCAGAAGAAGTAGACCCTCTAGGAATTTGCTGAATCCAAACTATCAGGCATCACTTAAGACAAGAGGAACAGACTTGGAAGGAGGCATCGTGTAATCTGCTGCTAATGAGCTCCCCAAGGCGATTCTAATAGACTTTTGAAATCACTGTGGTAGAGCATTAATGCTATAAAATGGTCAATTAAATTATTACTAAATATCATTAATTATTCAATGATTGCTTAATGCAATACAAATAGAAAAACTTCAAATATTATTTCAGGTATTCATGGCTCACATTTATTTTGTGATTCTGCCTAACAAGGACTGTAAAAGTTAAACAGGCAAATCTTCCAAGCCTGATGTCTCACTCAGTGGATTGACATATTTTCTGGGTTCCTAATGGCTGTTCCTGTGAGAGGAGATGCTGTCAGATATTTTATCATACTAAATGCTGCCATGGCTTTGAGATTTCTACCAATGCACATTTCTTGAGTTGCAGTGTTGCTTTGGAGCTAGGAAAAGACCTCAAAGGAATCATTTGGTTTTAATCCAACTATCATTGAAATTGCTCAGTACTGGAACAATTTGTGAAATGTGAAACTTTTCAATTAATCAGCCTCTTTTGTATCCAGGACATTATTATATAAAAGAAATATTTCTGTATTCTTTCCTTCCATTGTTAAAGTTTTTATCTTCACTAATGTGAATGAAATTAGGCATTGTTCACAGATCAACCTTCCTATTGTAAAGGACTAATCCTTTAAAAAAAACCAAAGGGAACTCATAACCCATTGTTTCTCCAAGAAGAATCACATTTAATCTTTAATGGACATGCTCTTACCTATTTCACTTTTTATGAATGACCACCATTTACTACATACGAGAAGCCTGTAGTAGAAAAATTATGGAATAAATTTATGTCGATGGGAGTGTTAAACACAAGAAATAAAATACCAATATGAACTTGAGGAAAGTAGTTAATTCTCTCATCCCCTGTCTCTCATATACAAATAGACAAATGACATTCAATTTACAATGATTATGCTAATTAAATCATAATAAAAATGAATATGTATGACTAATATTATTCAAAAAATTCTAGCAAACCAAAACATTCATAAGAGAAGAAGCAGTACTACCATTAAAATGGATATTTTCTGTGAAAGTAACAAGCATATCTCTATTAAACTGGACTATATTACTTCATTGTGTTGATGGATTTATATTAGAAAATATTAAATTAATATACATCATTTCTCTATTTTGGTAAATGTTTTTTACTACCTTTAAATATTTATTTTTGATAGTTTCATTCTTGATGATAACCTCCATTTTAAGGGTGTCTGTATCAGTATTTGATGGCTTATTAATGTATACTGGTAAAGTTTATGAATTTCATAATTGATAATATGTGTTCTTCTGTCATATTCCTTTGCGGTTAGTTTCATGTTTGACATAATTTCAACATTCAAAAAATATGAGAATGTAACTTTATGTTCTTCACTTAATTTACCAATTGCTTATATTTACATTTTATTGTATTTACTGTTTCAGTTTTTATAGATATACACTTATTTTAGTATGTTTTCTCTAAGAACAACTGTACCTTCTTATATACTTACAGCACAGAACATTTTATGTGATATTGTAGTGTTAGCTAGATCTGGTCATATCCTGTACATGTTCATTTTCATTCATTTATGTGAATCCCCATTCACCCTCAGTTCCAATCAATCCATTATCACATGCTTTCCCATTAGTTGTCATGTTTCATTGGTTTTCTTCTTTTTCCAAAATTCGTTCAGCCTTTCTTTCTATTTTTTGATACTTACTTTTTTAATAATAAAATTATTTTTCACTGTTTGTTTACTATCTTTATGGTTATAGGCTGCTTGCAAATTTTAAGGAAATGTAACAAAGTTAATCCAATATTTTGCTTTATGTTTGTTCTTTTATTGAAAACAGATATTTTTCTCATGTAATATGTCCTGATTATAGTTTCTTCTCCCTGTACTCCTCCCAGTTCCTCCCCACCTTCCTTTCCCTCCACATCTGAAGATAGAAACTTAAAAGAAATCCCACACTAGCTCAAAATTGAGAATAAAGATGGTTATTTATTTCGGGGTAGACTCACAGATCAATATCCTCTTTTGGAACAGAGAACAGCAACCGAATCACGTAGCTGGTAAAAGAGGCCAGGCCCATCCTTTATATCAGCATAAATAGTGTAAGAGGCCATGCCCCAGTGGGTGGTTAACTTAACAGCTATTGGCTGTAGGATTTCCTACATCACAGATCCATTCCCTTTCTCTCTCTCATTATAAAAGAACAGGCTTCTGAGAGATCACAACCAAAAATGACAAGATAAAATATAATAAGATAAAGCAAAAACTTTCGTATTGAAGTTTGATATGACAAACCAACAGGAGAAAAAGAGTCTCAACATCAGACATAAGAATCAGACTTTCATTCTCAAAGTCAGCAGTTCCATAAAAATAACAAACTAAGAGCTATAGTTTATAACACACAGGACTGACCTGTTGCAGACCTATGTAGACCCAGTGATTGCTGCTTCCATCTCTAAGGGTTCATATTTTCCTTGCATATTTGATTCAGTGGGCCTTGTGTCCACTATCTCCTCTGGCTCTTAGAATCTTTCTACCTCCTCCTTGGTAGGAGTCTCTGACTTCTGAGCAGAGGAATTCGATGGAGACCTACAATTTAGACATTCTCTCTTATTGTATAATGCTTGGCTCTGTATATCAGCATCTGTTTACATCTGCTGCTGGAGGAAACCTTTCTGATGATGACGGGAGAAGACACTGATATATGAATACAACAGATTATCGTTAGGAATATTTGGATTTTTTAACTTTTTTTTGACCAGTATTGTTTGATTTTATCCGAAATCTCTGGGCTATCTAGTCTCTGATTCTTGGTTATCCAAGCAGGGTCAGGTACCAGCTCGTTCTCGTACAATGGGTTTTAGATCAAATCAGACATTGATTAGCTACTCCCACAAGTTCTGTGGCACAATTGCCATAGCATATTTTGCAGGAAGCTCAGAATATATGGTAAAGATTTTGTGTCTGGGTTTGTGAACATGTTTCTCTTTCGTGGTATGCAAAGCACCTTCTAAATGACTTGAACCTAGTGGTGAGAGCTCCATGTAGACACCAGTTCCACTTCTCTATGTTCAATGAATTTTGTGGGTGTTGTTCTTGACAATGGGGTCACAATGCAAGTTTGCAGAGAGCAGTTTTTTGTTTTAGCAACAGCCAGGATTGTTTGGGGATTGTCATGGGACATCATTGACCAACAACTCAATTGAATGCCACCCAGACTCTCCAATTAAAGTGTTGCCTGGTTGTAAGAGATGACCAGGTGAAACTACATTTCTGTAGTTACTAGGAGTCCTTATATGGATCACCTTTATGTATTCCAGTAGATTTATACTGCACTAGGTTTCCATGCCAGCCCCAAGTGCCACTCCAATTCTAGCTCTCCTTCCCAGCACTTCTCTCTCTAGCCCTTCTTCTCCTCAACTCAACACCTGCTCTGCCTCTAGTCTGTCCATAAAGTCTGTTCCACTTTCTGCTCCCAGGGAGAATGCTGCATCCCACTAGATCATTCCTCTTTATCCAACCTGTCTGTGTCTATGAATTATTGATTGGTTATCATTTACTTAATGGCTAATATTTTCTTATAAGTGAATATATACAATATTTATCTTTCTGCTTCTGGATTACCTGACTCAGGACATTATTCTTCTAGTTCCATCCATTTGCCTGAAAATTTCACAATGATTTGTTGTGTTTTTTAATACCTGAGTAATTTTCTTTATCCATTCTTTCGTTGAAGGATATCTATCATTTTTCCAGTTTCTGACTATTATGAATAGTCAAATGAATATGGCCAAGCAAGTGTCCTTGTTGTAGGACTGAGCATCCTTTGTGTTTATATCCAGAGTAGTATAGCTGGGTCTTGAGATTGATTTCCATTTCTCTGAGGAATTGCCATATTGATTCTCTTAATGACCATATAAGTTTGTAGTCCCAACACCAATGGTGGCGTGTTCAGCTTACTTCACATCCTTACCAAAATTAGCTGTCACTTGTGTTTCCATCTGAACTATTCTGACAGGTATAAGATGTAATCTCAAAGTAGTTTTGATTTGCATTTTCCTGATGGCTAAGGATATTGAACACTTTTTAAGTGTTTCTCAGCCATTTGAGATAGCTCTATTGAGAATTCGCTGTTTAGATCTGTTCTGCAGTTTTTAATTGGATTATTTGTCTTTTTAATAGCTAGTTTCTTGAAATCTTTATATATTTTAGTTATTAGTCCTCTATTAAAGGTGGAATTAGAAAAAAAAAAACATTTCCCATTCTGTAGGCTGCTGTTTGTCTAATTGTCAGTGTCTTTTTTCTTACAGAAGCTTTTAAGTTTCATGAGGTCTCACTAATTTTTGAATTTAGCAGAGCCTGTGTTAATACTGTTCTGTTCAGGAATATTTCTTCTGTGCCAATGAATTTAAGGCTGTTCCCAAATTTGTCTTCCATCAGACTCAGTATGTCTGGTTTTATGCTGAGATCTTTGATCCACTTGAACTTGAGTTTTTTGCGAAGTGATAAATATAGATCTATTTGCATTCATTTACATGCACTCACCCAGTTTGACCAGCAGCATTTGTGGAGATGCTTTCTTTTATCCATTATGTATTTCTGGCTTCTTTATAAAAAAAATAGGTGTTCATATTGTGTTAATTTATGGCTGAGACTTCAGTTCTATTCCATTGATTAACCTTTCTGTTTTTTATGTCAATACCATGTGGTTTTTCTTACTAGAGTTCTGTAGTACAATTTGAAATCAGGGATAATGATCCCTCCAGAAGTCCTTTTATTTCTCAGGATTATTTATCTACCCTGGATCTTTTTCCATATGAAGCTGACCATTGTCCTTTCTAAGTCTCTAAAGTATTGTGTTGGAATGTTGATGGGGATTACATTGAATCTGTAGATTGCCTCTGGTTGAAAGGCCATTTTTACTATCCTAATCCTACTGATCTGTGAGAATAAGAGTTTTTTACATCTTCTTGCATCATCTTCAATTTGTTCTTAAAAGACTTGAAGTTTTGACCATAAATGTTTTTTTTTTACTTGCTTGTTTAGAGATACCCCAAATATTTTATTTTATCAGAGGATAGTATGAAAGTTGTTGATTTACTCATTTCTTTCTCAGTCCATTTGTTGTTTGTATACAGGAGGGCTACTGATTTTTTTTTCATCTATCTTGTGTCCAGCCAGTTGCTGATAGAGTTTACCAGCTGTAGAAGTTTCCTTGTGGAATTTTTATGGTCGCTTATTTATACTACCATATCATGTACAAATAATGATACTTTTGTTTCTTTTTTCCCGATTTTTATACCCTTCATCTCCTTCATTTGTCTTATTTCTCTCCTAAAATTTCAAATACAATATTAAGTAGATGGAGTAAGTGGACAACCTTGTCCTGATTTTAGTGTAATTGCTTTAAGTTTATCACTCTTCAGTTTGATGCTAGCTATTGGCATGCTGTGATTGCATTTATTATGTTAATTTTTGTCCCTGGTATCCTTAATCTGTCCAGGACTGTTATCCTGAAGGGGCACTGAATTCTCTTATTCTTTTTCTG